>NC_041336.1:33224885-33362385 GCF_004354835.1 Perca flavescens
GTCTTACGTTAAAAGTATTTAACCTTTTTTCCCCCCCATCCTTCGCAAAGGAATTAACAGCCGGATGTTACGTAGCTTCCTCACACAAGGAGAAAACCCTGCGATCTGGAAAACGAGATGCTAATCATTTTGATGCAACACCTGGAAATGACACGATCAGAGCTTGAAATCCTAACAACAGGCCTTACTAGAATAATCTTTTTTAGGACAGTCACTGGAGTGGACCTAAAATCAATTCTGTTGTCCTGCATCGTATACTCTGTGCTGACAAAGACCAATGTGACACACACTTTGAGATCTCCTGAAAGAGCTGCAAGCAAGCCAACAGCCACACGCTGTTCACCAGAATTGCCCACAGTTCTGACTGCTCCCCATCTAATCTGCTGTTTGGAGAGCATCCCAGGGTCGCGCGTTCATTATCGACTGCCCTTACCTCAGCTCTCCTCCACCTGAATCAGCACATCCTCGACACCGTGCTATTAAATGAGATTTATGAATCATCTTTTTAATCGATCAGTTCACTGATCATCAACAAGCCTGGCTGCACCCCGCTACACAACACCGGCATTAGCATCACTTTTATTTCCACCAGTTTCTTTTTTTTTTTTCTTTTTTTCTTCTTCTCTCAAAGGCATGCAAATTCTCAAGTTGACAATAGCCTGAGAGAAGGAGTAGGGTAGGTCGTTCATAGGACAGACATCAATCAGCACCAAAGGGCCAAATCAGCTCCTCTCTTTCTGCAGTGCTCGTCTCTGCCATGGGTGCTGACCGTTTGGGAAAGCACGGAAGGCAGCATTCAGACCCTTCACAAAAGAGGAAACTGAGGTTCTTGTCCAGGAAGAACAGAGTCACAAGGTAGGACAAAAAAAAAAATGTAACCCCATGAACATTTTTAGGTAGTTGAATGGATTTTTCTTTTGGTTTTCAGATCCTGATTTTGATTTGTGAGGTGTTTTATTGTGGGTAAGGTTTCCTATAAATGAAGCCTTTGCTTGGATTCCAATAGTGAACAAGACATCAGGTAGAATGATTCTTGACATTCAGTGTTTCCGCTATACACATTTCTGAGCGGTGGTCCGCCACTAAAAGATTGTTACCGCTGCTGCTTCAGAAATGAAATGTCAAAGTTGTAATTACACGACTCTCGAGCTGTCTGCTCTACTGAACTCAAGCAAACAGTCATCCTGTCCCCTTTGAAGGTGAGCAAGTGGAACAGCGACAGTACGTCATCACTTGGGAAGTCACGGCCACCAAATAAACAACAGCGCGAGTCTCTTCAGGCAGAGTGACAACAGCAACGAAAGCCTCAACATGAAAACCCCTGTGAAATATGATAGCTACAGGATATGGGGTAATATAGCGTTATGGGCACTGAAGTTGATGAATGACCCCGTATGAGACAAGAAGCTAACGTTCGTGAACCCTGTGGTCCCTCTGCCTTTGATTCCCCGCTGCAGGAGACGTATTACCCTAGCGCAGTGGTTCCCAACCTTTATTCCTTGGTGCCCCCCCCTACTTATGTCTAAGAAAAGCTGAGCCCTCAACCTCAAACCAAGACCTCCTGTGATCTTTGCCGCCCCCCTAAGGGGTGCCCGGACCCCAGGTTGGGAACCACTGTCCTAATGCAACCGTTCAAACTGTTTGTGTATGTGCATAATATTATAATCATTCAATACATAAAAAGGTCAATATGTCTTTTTTATTTTTAATATTTAATACAATGGTGCTATGATTTTGCTGTAATTCATTAGGAAAGTTGGCTTGGTTGTCTGACGTGGTACCATGGTAACAACAGCCACCAGGGTGTGGTGATGTTCCATCCAAGGGGGTAAGCTTCGCTTCAGAACTCGAGCCATCTATGGCGCCATTTTGTTGCTACAAAGCCATCACCTCCTGTTAGCATTCCGCTGACCGCCATTTTTTTTTTTACGTCACTTGACTGCAAATAACTTTACATCTGAAGCGTTTAAAGACTCTATTTGTCCGTTGTTTATTTCTAAAGAAACACGACAATGTATAAAAGGCTCCATTACCTTGTACCTCACGTTATGGCTCCGTAGCAGACGTTTTTGTAAAAACGATTGTGTCACATAGTAGAGGAATTACCGTATAGTACAGGATAAGCTTGCAGGCAGTTTCGACTTACATGAGCTGTTTAGGTTTAATTACTAATTAGCATGTTGGTTAGCAAAAATTAGCCTGTGCCCATGTTATCTCCTTACATATACCTACACTCTCCGTATCTGTAAGATTAGGAATGATTGTGATTTCTCTTAGCGCAGCCACTAGAAGACTTACAACTTTCAGACACGTTGCCCACGTCACATTCTCTCAGTTGGAGGCTGCGCAGTAAAGCTGGCCATCACCGAAAAAGTGCTTCTAATAGCCTTCACTGGTCTCCGTCCAGAGCAACGGGGTCTATTGGTCCATTATATAATGTCTATGGTTCTGTCTCCTGTAAGATTACGTATCGTTACGTCATCCACACACGACAGCCGTCGGCGGCAGACAGGCAGTCGGCAGCTGCCTTCAGTTTCCTACACACCAGTCAGTTAAATGACAAGAGATACCTTTCTACGTGTAGTCAGTGAGTAGGACATATACTAGCGGAAACACTGCATTCAGTTTGTTTGGTTGAAATGAAACCGTTGATCACCAGTGGCAGGTTATATCAGCAGTAGGTAATTAACACGTGGAACCCCATTTTACCTGCAGGGCAAAGACCAGCACAAGCAGCGCTCCGACCGTTTGGTACTTTCCAGACTTTGAAACTTGCAGAAATGTGTGAGTCTGTGATATTTTGTGGGAGGAGAGGCACAAACAAGTGGGAGGTTTAATCAAAGGAGTTGTTGGAAATTTGGTGGAAATTGTCTGATGTCTCAGAACCATCACTCAGCTGCCACTTTGGTGATTTAATCAACAAGAGCAAATGTCATACTTAGCATTAATGATTAAAACCATTAATGGATTTATAAGTGTAGTTAGGGCTGGTCTATTTGTGTGGGCTGAATGGGCTGCACACTTTTTTTTGGGAGGATCGGCCCATAGAGAGAAGAGAGATCACATGATTGGCCCACTTGTGTGTCTTTCATACGAACACTGGCCAACCAATATCTACTATGGCCCACTTCAATCCTGCCATAGAGAGAGAGTACATTTAAGTCCCGCCCCCACCGGCAGCTAAACAACCCCAATAAAGTGCCGGTAGCTAAAAACACGAGACTTAAGCATGTCAAACGATTATTTTTGCACCCTTGTCTACCAGGGAGGACAAGTTAGCTGTTAGTAAGCTAGTGTTATTTATGTGTTAGCAAGCTAAGGCACTCCAAACAATACTAGAACTTTATGATTACCCACATTCCACAATAATTACAAAATGCAGCTTTAGCTTAACTTACAGACTTGTCACTTGTTTACAATACAAAACATCTTGATGACGGCCATGCTCCACCCTCATACTTTAGCCATCTTGCCCTCAGGAGCCGAGCAGCCTTTTTGACTCATGCATCCGGAAAGCGTACAGTACAGGCCAAAAGTTTGGACACACCTTCTCATTCAATGCGTTTCTTTATTTTCATGACTATTTACATTGTAGATTCTCACTGAAGGCATCACAACTATGAATGAACACATATGGAATTATGTACTTAACAAAAAAGTGTGAAATAACTGAAAACATGTCTTATATTTTAGATTCTTCAAAGTAGCCACCCTTTGCATTTTTTGATAACTCTGCAAAACATTGGTGTTCTCTCAATGAGCTTCATGAGGTAGTCACCTGAAATGGTTTTCACTTCACAGGTGTGCTTTGTCAGGGTAAATTAGTGGAATTTTTTCCCTTATTAATAAAAAAAAGCAAAGGGTGGCTACTTTGAAGAATCAGTGAGAATCTACAATGTAAATAGTCATGAAAATAAAAAGGAAACGCATTGAATGAGAAGGTGTGTCCAAACTTTTGGCCTGTACTGTACCTCCTATGGGGAGATTCTAGGCTAACAAGCCATCACCTTCCGTTAGCATCTCATTGACTCCCATTCATTTTGGCGTCACTTTGACAGTGAATAACTTTACATCTGAAGCTTTTAAAGACTATTTACATTATTCATTTCTTCGCTACGTTACATTTATGTTAATTATTACAGTGAAATGAATGTAATTCTTAGTATTGTTTCTTGTTATATGCTGGTGGCTATAACATTTAGTTTTGGTAAATAATGTTCATAGTAAGTCAGATGCTTATTAATGTGCATTATTAACTGCTTATATTTCAGAACTACATCCAACTTTACAGGTTACGTCAAATTCAACTTCATGTTAACTTCATCTTCATCGAGTTGTAAATAAATCTTCCTCAAAGTCAGACATCTCTGGTTCAAATTCTTACCTGACACCCTACAGCGGGCCAGAGTTTTAGTAGCCAGTTTTCAATAGTTTTTACAAGCCTACTGCCTATATTTTTGTAATATAATAAACGCTGTTACACTTTTTGAACTTATTTCAGCATGGGCAGGCCTATCAGTGCTTTCTGAACATTTTTTTAAAATACCACGATAATACCGAAAACCGTGATAATTTGGGTCACTATAACTTGAGGTTAAATTTTCATACCGTTGCATCCCTATTTGACAACAAGTCTGTTACGTTCCGAAAATGACACCACTTTAATGTAATGCAGCCTTTAAAACCAGGAAAAGACAACACTTGTCATATCATGATATCCAAAATCTAAGAGGATATTTAGTCTCATATATCGATGTCAATATAACATAGATATATTGTCCAGTCCAGTGTAGTTACACAGAAATGTCAAAAGCTGAGTCTAAATAGATTTGATAAGGGATTCAAAATGATTTGGAGTCAATAAGTGGATTTCCTACTGGGTCCAGATTTGAGCATATAGTATAGATCCCCCATCCTTAGGTCGGTGTCAGAGAACTAACAGAAAGCTGGGAGGCAAGCGACATAAAGGAGTATAAATAAATGTGCTTTTAGTTGCTGTGAAAATGGGTTAATGACGACAGGCCTGCCTCCTGCCTTCTGCCTACGTCAGTCTGTGTCTCTATCTCTCCTACAGTAAACATTAGCACCACACACAAACACAAATCACCGGGCGGCCGCGCTGAATAGACCAAAATATCCCACTCAGGCCTGAGCAAGGTGATCTAACACCACCTTTCAGTGCAAAACACTGTTGCCTCAAAAATGACCAAAACAACAACAACAATAAAAAACTAACTAGAACTTTCACAGAAATCCTACTGATATCAAGGCTGGTGTATTTATCATATTGTGAAGGTGTTTATGTGATTGCCGGTGATGACTTCATTTCAAGCCAATTATGTAACCGCTGGGAGCAAGTCCACGTTTAGAAGAATACAAGGTCTTACAAAAATCAATCAATTCCTATGAATAATGGACTTAGGTAAAAGTAATGGATTTTAAGCAACAGTCAACATTTTGGTAAATATGATTTCTTATTTCTTTCTCAGACTGAGAGAAGATTGACCCGGAAGTCTGATTTCTGTGCGATGAGTATGGCTAACAGGTGGCCTGGCTCTGTTCAAAGTGAGAAAAAACAAATACACCTCCCTAAAGCTCACTAATAAACCTGCTGGATCTCATGTATCTAACCTGTACACATATGAAAAAACAACAATTTGTTTTCGAAGTGGAAGTTACATGCTGTTAATTAGGGCTGGCTAGCGTTCAAAAATGTTCGATACCAGTACCTATACCGATACAAAAAGGTTTTGATGCCGGTTCCTTAACAACTTTTTTCAATACCAATTTTATAAAACAAAAATAAATTACAACATTACGTCACAAATCTTTTTGCTTAATCTTTTAATATTATGTCAGACAAAACATCTAGGTGCAGTGACTGTGCACAGTTACCCGTGGTGTCATCTAGTGTTGTTGGTACTGGCCTGTATGGAGACATTTACTAAAACTGATGTCTGGCATCCCCCGCTCTAGTAGGAGATGCTTCCCAGAAGTGATGGATGGCTAGATTTATGTTTTTCAAATTGTAGTTTTTACATTTCGGTTTGTGTAAACAGTCGTTAGTCGGTTTCCAGACGCCAGTCTTCATGCTAAGCTACACACCAACACTAATAGAATCAATTCAGCTCATTTAAAAAAGGAGCTATACACTCTTTGTTTGGATCACAGCAAGTGTAGGATTGTTATCTGGGTTGACGACAACATTAGCAGTGTTGCAAGCATCCCAACGCTCCCAAGTTATGATACCAAAAGCCTTTCCTGTCTTTGTCTCCTGCCGATATTGCGTAAATGCAGCATAAACACACAGACATGAGAGCGGTAAAGATGGTCCCATCTCGTCTCAGCAACACACGCAAATAAGCCTTTTTCCCAAAATGTTGAACTGTTATTTTAGACGGGTCATCCCCTCTCTCTCTCCCCCCTTTCCAGCCTATCCACTGTCACTATCTAATAAAGTGAAAAGCCCCCAAAAATAATCTTAAAAAGATAGATTAACTGACAAAAACACACCTAAACCCCCCTAAAACATTTGTGTTTGGGAAAACAGACGACCGCTTCCAGATGCCAGTCTTTATGCTAAGCTACAAAAAAAAGCAAATAAGCCTTTTTCCCAAAATGTTATTTTAAAAAGGTAATCCCCAGTTAAATGTTTCCAAACAGTTGCTAAAAGCAACACATGGACTTTCTAATCTGCAATCTGTTTCTGCAATCTTATTGGACAGGGTTTCCCCTGTCTCCACATCCACCATTGTGGTCAGTAAAAGTGACAGTGAAAGTTTCCACCAGGTGGTTTGTGCCGTTAATCATCTGCCATGTTAGACTCAGCAGATGGCCAACACTTAGGTAAAACAGCAAGGGGTGGTAAAAAAAAAAAAACAGACGGCTGGCAAACGCATCGTAGGCTTTAAGTGACTGCTAACTGGCTCTGTATCCTGTACATGTAGACGGGGTGTGGCTGTATTGTTGCCACAACAGGCACTGAATACACTCAAACACAGTAAATCTAGCCTAGTTAGTCTGGAAAACACACTACGCTCAGTGTTTTCACTGAGCGTACGGTGTGTGTGTGTGTGTGTGTGTGTGTGTGTGTGTGTGTGTGTGTGTGTGTGTGTGTGTGTGTGTGTGTGTGTTAGGTCTGGTCTTATCAGCTGTGCTGACAGTGTCTGTACTGGAACACAATGACATAATTCAAAGCAGCTGACTGCATGATAATTGAAACGTATGAGATGTCATGTGGATTATAAATCATACTTTCTCACAGACCCACCTCTGATAAGCAATCTCATTCTCACTTTCCACTGGTATTGGTACAGAACACCTTCCGGACGGATTTTCATGGTAGCTTGGTGGAAGGGTGTAGCATGGGCCAAGAAAAAAAAAAAAAAAAAAAAAAAAAAAAAAAGTACTAAAAAAAGTTTACTTTCGATAACTTTGCGAGATGAGGCATTTGTGCTGCATTCAGGTGGTGTCAGAATAATAGGAAAAATGTGTTTCCGACTGAGAAAATTCACATGCATTAACATTGTGAAATAGGGCATGACTTGGTCGGAGGTCTGTGCTCTCGGAGTACCATACTAGACGCCAGTATGCTTCAGGCAAAGTGTCAGATGTCACATTGTCAAACAGTTTCTAAAACCATCTACCCCCACACCTTTGCAACGACAATATTGGTCTGACCATTTTTTTTTTACTTTCCAAAATCAACAATCAGAAATTCAAGCCCGCTTTATTCAGCGATGGGGCCAGGTCGTGAGAAAGTATGCCCCAACTTACAAAGTAGGAAGCAAGCAGCAAACTTTCAAAACATCTCTTTAGAAATCTACAGGGGAGTCACGGATGCTGCGTCCACACAGTGAGACAAGCCCACATCTGCTGTGGTATTCAAATGAAGGGACTCGGCAGAAGCGATTAGGAGAGCAAGGTTAGGTAGCCACTGGCTTATCTCATCAAGACAGATTTGAGCTATCCTTGGACGGACTCAGCCACAAAACACCACCATGGCTCAGGTCTGTGGTACATGATCTCCTGAGACCTCACACGGACCTGTGGACATTTCTCCAGTAACGTTAACATTAATGTTCTTCTCATGATAGAGCGTGCAGGCTTTCTACTTCTGTGTTAGGGTTGGGCATCGTTTGGATTTTAACAGTTCGGATTCCAACTGAGAGTCATCCTTTCGATTCCGGTTCTTATTGATTCTCGATTCTGATTCTTTGAGGAGTGGAGTTGAAACGGATCACATGCCTATTTTCACAAATAAGAGGAAAGTTTTTTTTTTTTTTTTTTTTTTGATTCAAATGGTGGGTTGCAGTTTTACAGGGCTTTTTAAAATTAAGCCACACTAGCACGCCGCTTACTGTGCTACAAGGCTGCAACACAACGAGCACAGGGCCGCTTCGGAAACCAAAACTTGCGCACGTTAAATTTGGAACGCATGATCAGATTTGAAACCAAATCCTCCAAACGATTGCAATAAAGTTATAGAACATTTTTGAAACGATTCCAATTAGTAGGTTCTCGATGCCCAATCCTATACCGCGTTAATGAATAATGACAGCAACCGTAAAGAAAATGGTCAGACAGTGCTCCTTCTCCTCAAAGCCACTTTGCAAGAAACAGATGATCAACAAACCCATTCTCGCAATGCAGATGAACTACATCAGCCAGCTTCTTTGAACAGTCTCCCATCATCCATCGTCCAGGTATGGCATACAGCCGTCACAGCTCATGGGCATCGTGGTCACCACCACAACAAAATCCGTTCTCAATTTAACTCTTTATAGTTTCTAATCCACATCGGCAGGAATTGGATCCACTGCACAACATTTACAGTATTTAACAAGAAAACACGTCACTTTCAAACCTGGTTCGCCTGTTAGCATTTAATAGTCTGACGCAGAGCTCACTCCACATAAAACGCTACATTAGAACACTTCCAGCAAACTTCACGGAGAACAAAGAGGGTAAAACAGCGCCATATAACGGTTTAACCGAAAATTCTCCTGTCCAGCTCAGCTAAAAACAGGTTTCGTCCAATTCGTCCAAGCTTATCGACAGAGCCTGTTTGTAGCCGTTAGGCTACGGACAATGTTATCTTCGCTTCACCTGTTCAACTGACTTCAGCAGTTCAGATAACACACTCGACTGTCCTGCGGTTACAGATGTGAACTAGCCACGGGCAGTTCACTCGTTTATGGGCACGGCATATTTGAATATTTGGCGTTATTTTTGGCATTTAAAAAAAGAAGAAGCTTTTTCTGGCCTGGCAGGGGTTCCGGTAGAAATATAGGGTAAACACTATGTTGTGTTCCAGTTTTGTTCCGTTCTCTGCCACGCACCATACCACACCGGGAGCGTCTCAGAAGCGGAGCGTATTGCTGCCCAACTCACAGATTTTATTTTCTCTACAAGTACTTAACAGAACAGTCACGGGTTTATTCAGCTAGCATCCGCCTTCCACTCCAACCTCTCCTGTAATTAAACTCCCGCGGCGCCCCCAGAATGCAGTGCAGACACGCCTGGTGCAAAATTAGGGTAAGGGTAGTGGGGCATCACGTAGCATCACGTCTTAAAATTGAAAAGGGTGTATCGGTGTATCCCCACGCGAACACTTAATATGCTCATCAAAACAGACAGATAATGGGAATGTTAGGTTTGGAAAGAGGACTAAAATGTTGTGTTGTTGCCTTTACACCTTCAGAAAAAGTGAATAATCAGAGCAGGATAGCAACTCTGCAGAGGTGTAACTGTCGCATTGTGCTTCCTCCATGGCTCTTGGCGGTCATACAAATGTATAGGCGGTACTGTGTGGAATGGGTAACAAGCAAATGCAATGCATATTACAGACAACTATTACAGCTGGAGTTGCTAATGTTATGGAGAGACATGTTCAGAATACGCTCTAGAGAATCTCTATACATAATTTAAACACCGATTTATCAAAACTTTGACCCAACTATCATTATGTTTAACAGGAAACAGCAACTTAATAGATGAGGTGCAGATGCCCACGTAAGAATTTATCTCAAAAGGTCATTAAATCTAATTTCTCAGTCTGGGCCGAGCACACTACGACCACATCCATGAAATCAAAAGTTTGCTACAATTTAGATCTGGATCCATTTGGTAAAACCAGATTGCTGATAGGAAGCTATTTCCATTTAAATCAACAAAATTTTTTTAGACAACAGGAAAGTATTTCCACCCTGAGCTTATAGCTTACAGTCTAACAGGGATGGACATTCTACAAAAACCCCCAAACATAATGGTTACAGACTCACTTTGGACTATCCCATCCTCTCCCTGTACACACGGTCTGCTGCAGGAAATAAGGTTCATAGCCGGTGCATAACCTTTCCCAGGGTTTTAAAATTCTATGATTGGGTTTGATTCAAGGATTTGAAGACATCCAGAGTTCAACCCAGACACATTTATGGCAGCCTGAGGGCACAGTGTGCTTCCCAGAGATATTTCTTTTGTGCATAGTTGCAGCAGTTATCTGCAAGGCACAGCTCTTCTATATAGGGCTTGCAATGTCTGTGTCTTTGCAGTTGTCTTACTGCCATGTCTTTACTGAACTGGAGTGCCAAACTTTTGCTACACAACAGACTGATGAATTTATAGGGTCTTCCATTTCGGTGTGTAGTAGTATCAATGATGGGAGTGTATTACACCGGAGATGTGGGCCTGTGGGCAGATAGAATGTTTCAATCTTTCAATTTTCTCTGTAAAAATTAATTTGAATGCAACTGTATTTCTGTACAACATTTATTATGAACTTGTGGAATAGCTGTATGTTTTGAATGTTTAAAAAAGCATTCTAAGTTTGTTATAGCACCCCTTAGCACCAACTAACCCCAAAGTCAGTCTTTGCCCCGCCCCTTCTGCTCTGTATGCGTTACGTTCTAAAAATCCTTTCGCTACGGGAAACAACAACCTTCGCTATCAATGCTGAAAATGGCAAGTTTTAAAGACCATTTTAAACATACAATAAGGCAGGCCGGCTTAGCCTGGTTGACACCAGACCATTCTCAGTTGTAAATGAGAGTGGGTCTGGGCAAGTTTCATTCACAGCCCATTTCCAAAGGGGGCGTCCCTATAGGACGCCGCTCAAATGCCTCTGGATTGGATAGTCCTTCAACCAATCAGACCAATGATCAAGGTGACGTAGCAACGACAGCGGCATCAACGGGTTGCTGCGCTTCGGTGGCCGTCACGTTGGATGTAAACAAAAAGGCGCTTGCTGTCGCTGCGCTATCGTCATCGTGTAAAGCACGCCTCAACGGTTGTGATTGGTGCCTCGATTTGTAAAAATTGGAAATGGGCTTGAATGGGCTCTTGGCCAGACGGACTTGCAGAGCAAATCTCAAATTTGCCAGAAGTTCGTCAGGGTTTTCCCAGGCTAAGGCCTGCTAGGTTCTCTCAGTGAATCATTTTAAAGATTTACACGAATATTTTTATGGCATTTACTCTCTAACTGGGACGTGCAAGCATGTTTGCCCACCGGTTATGGAAAAAGTTGTATTTTCAAAGCATGTCCCATTGTCTGCAGTGAGCTAGCCAGAATAATGTTAAACACAGAGACATGGCGTGAAAATGCCATGGTTTTGGTCACGATAATGGATGATCGGGTGAAAACCCTGCAGTCAAGGGAGGTAGCTGCGCTTATTACGCCAGACAAGATAAAAACATGGATGAAACAATTGCTGGTGTCCGCTAAAAAACAGAAATATTGAATAAACAACAGTTTGTTTATCAAAAAACAACCATCCCTATCTTAACACATGACCCAACACAACATACTGAGAAAGGTTCTGTTCCAAGGCTGGATTGTTAGTTATTAGTGTTACAAATGTCAACAGGATTTTGAATGAGTTTTTCTTACTTCTGCAGGGTTTCCCGCAGAACATATGTTAGTTAAGGTGGTAGGGTTGGCATCTGACCGGGGGGTGTATTTGTGTCTCTGCTCAGGCTCCACAAACGGCAACAAAAACAAATTGCGCCAACCTGCCCCACGAACCATAACAAACAGTGTTTCAGCCAATAACTGACAAGAAGCAGCTGGTCAAGCCATCACTGCAGCAGCGTTAGCACGTAGGCTACTTCCACAATGTGTTTTCATGACTCAACCAGCTCCTTCTTGTCAGTTATTGGCTGAAACACTGTTATGGTTCGTGGTGCAGGTTGGCGCAGTTTGTTTTTGTTGCCGTTTGTGGAGCCTGGGCTGTCTACAGAGACCGCGTTTTTTTTACAGTGTGTTCAGGGGACAGGCAGCTATACTGTATGTATGTGACAAAAAATGTTGTAGCCTAAAAAAAACACGTCACATCATAGAGCACCTTTAAGACCTCTGGATTATTCAGTGTGTGAGGCTGAGCTGTCAAAACATGGACGTTTTGTATGCATAACTTGCTGGTTAGCTAGCTTTTGGCTAACATCTGTATAGTTGTGCAAATGGGGTAAATAAACAGACTGCAAAAAAATGTAAATTAGCATATTTGTTTAACTTAGCTCAGCAACAGGTAATAGGCCTATATAAACTGCTGTATTTTCTTTACTGTATACGTTATTTTTTACTGTCCCTGTTAATTCACAGAACACGTCAACAGTTTAAGCCCAGTTCATACCAAAGATTTGTGATGAGACGAGATGAAACTTGCAACGCGTCAGTCTCCAGCTGTTGGAGTCGAGTTCTAAAACGGTTTTGTCTCGTTGTAAATCTTTGGTCTGATCTGGGCTTTACACAGGGACTCTCATCTGTAGTAAGTAGTTCCAATGGAAACTGTTGACAACACGGTCTTTGGAATACCCACAGTACTACACTGTAAAATATTACAGACCCATTTACTTATGTCCACTTATTTCTTATTTTTAACTGAACGAGCTTATACAAGTTGTGGACTTTGAACTCAACTTTATGAGTTTTTGAAAGTTAAACTTGCATTTATTCATTGGGTTGACTATTTAAAAAAATGTATGTGTTGATTGAACTTGGGTATGTAAGTTATCAGTTGAAAAAAAAGCGTGTGTGTGTGTTGCAACAAAAAAAGAGCTCCCTTTCGAGTTTAAAATAACCGGTCTTCTTCCATGGCAAAGTTAAAGCATGGACACAATAAATTAATTATACACCGCCGATAAGTGATGTAGCCTATTCAAATTTCTACTAAAATATAACACGTGTTGTGGCAATCAAGAAAGCACTGGTGCCCGGCGGAGGGAGTACCTGTCAACAACTTGTGAATTTCACTCTTCTCAAATTGAAATGGAAAGTTCTTTTCAAAAGTCAAACATTTAGCTCCGCCCACATTTAGCCCAACCCCGATCTGCGTACTGCAGTCAGGACTGCAATTGGTTCATTGGCTGGCCAATTCCCATGATGCAAGGCGGTAAATAGAGTTGTGTTAAAATTTGCTGAAAAGTTTGCAGTTTGTTTGAAATACAAATTTATGAATTCCATTTATTAAACGTGTGTTTAGAATGTAGTGTTTTGTTGCCTGGTAATTGTCATTGTTGTGCTGGTTTACATGTGTAACCATGACTTAAGTGACTGTTACGTTTGATAAGAAGAGCTGGAGTATTACAGAACTAGACTTTGAGCAGTAATAGGCTTCCTTCAGTCATTAATCTGCGGCGTGTCACTTTACTAGCGGTCAAGTGATGCAAGATCAGCACTCAGCCCAAGCACCTACGCTATCTCTGCTATAAATGTTTTAACTTGAAACTGTGAGTTGAAATAAAGCAGAAAAGTATGTCTGTTATACTAGGCAAGGAATGTTTCTTACATTATTAAAGAAAATAAATGATTTGTTTTAACTTAAAGTATGAAGTCAAACCAAGTAATATAAAAGTTAAATCAACTAAAAGAACAACTTTAACAAAACTAGAACACTGTAGTTACATCAACATCATTAACTGTAATTTCTAAGTTGAAACAAAAGCAGTCTTCAAGTTGAGTGAACTTGAAGACTGCAGCAGGTGAACTTTAATTTCCAAGTTAAACTAACATGAAATGTATTACAGTGTAAAATGTTCTTGTTAAATGTTTTGAATGTCATTCTTTAAAGCTACAGTTGGTACCTTTCATAGAAAAATAGCTGTATGTCAGAGCCAAGGAGTCTAAGGGCGCTGACACACTAACCTGATAATCGGCCGTTGGACAGTCTGGCGAGGGGCTGTCGGCCTTTATTTTGGCCCGACCTGACATGTTCAGTCGGAGGCAGTGCAGGCGGGACTCAGCCGGAAATGGCGAGCGGAATGAGCGTGACTAGAGTCTCTCAAAATCTGATGAAAATCTTTTAAACTGACCTTTGTCGATCTGAAATGAAGACAGATTCAGCAACTGCATGGCATTTCTCGCTTAAAATGTTTTCAGAAACACGTTTCAGTGAACTATTTTAGTACAATATGAGATCGTATTCTGAACAAGCCGCCATGACAGTCTGGCTTTGAATTTCCGTAGAAAACAAACCCATGTGACGCGTTTGTCCAATCAGCTGCCGGTTTTCATTTTTTGGACAATACAGATTAGCGCCGCCTGCTGTTATGGAGACGTATTACGTCTCGTCTCTTGGGTGTGTTCTGTGGCACTTTTTGGACCAACTGCGGGAGACTGATCAGTCCCGACTGGCTTTTCTGCCGACGGCCGGCCGTCTGGTTGGTGTGTAACTGCTTTAACACAGCGTCAGTGAGAGCTTGTGAACTGCAATCAAACTAAGCGGCGCTGATTAAATATGAAACAAGATTCGGTTACTGCATTGCCTATTCCTCACCTCAAATGTTTTCAGAAACATATTTTATTGTTTAACTGTAAAATGAGAAAAGTTTGTGACCATCCATCCATCTTCGTCAGCTTATCCGGGGTCGGGTCGCGGGGGGAGCAGCTCCAGCAGGGGACCCCAAACTTCCCTTTCCCGAGCAACATTAACCAGCTCCGACTGGGGATCGAGCGTTCCCAGGCCAGGTTGGAGATATAATCCCTCCACCTAGTCCTGGGTCTTCCCCGAGGCCTCCTCCCAGCTGGACGTGCCTGGAACACCTCCCTAGGGAGGCGCCCAGGGAGCATCCTTACCAGATGCCCGAACCACCTCAACTGGCTCCTTTCGACGCAGCGAGCAGCGGCTCTCTCCGAGCTCCTCACGGATGACTGAGCTTCTCACCCTATCTCTAAGGGAGACGCCAGCCACCCTCCTGAGGAAACCCATTTTGGCCGCTTGTACCCTGGATCTCGTTCTTTCGGTCATGACCCAGCCTTCATGACCATAGGTGAGGGTAGGAACGAAAACTGACCGGTAGATCGAGAGCTTTGCCTTCTGGCTCAGCTCTCTTTTGTCACAACGGTGCGATAGATTGAATGTAATACCGCACCCGCTGCGCCCGTTCTCCGGACCAATCTCCCGCTCCATTGTCCCCTCACTCGCGAACAAAACCCCAAGGTACTTGAACTCCTTCACTTGGGGTAAGGACTCATTCCCTACCTGGAGAAGGCATTCCATCGGTTTCCTGCTGAGAACCATGGCCTCCGATTTAGAGGTGCTGATCCTCATCCCAACCGCTTCACATTTGGCTGGGAAACGATCCAGTGAGTGCTGAAGGTCACAGGCCGATGATGCCATCAGGACCACATCATCTGCAAAGAGCAGCGATGAGATCCCCAGCCCACCGAACTGCAACCCCTCCACACCCCGACTACGCCTCGATATCCTGTCCATAAATATTACAAACAGGATTGGTGACAAAGCGCAGCCCTGGCGGAGGCCAACCCTCACCTGAAACGAGTCCGACTTACTGCCGAGAACCCGGACACAGCTCTCGCTTTGGTCGTACAGAGATTGGATGGCCATGAGTAGAGACCCCCTCACCCCATACTCCCGCAGCACCCCCCACAGTATCTCCCGGGGGACCCGGTCATACGCCTTCTCCAAATCCACAAAACACATGTAGACCGGTTGGGCATACTCCCAGGCTCCCTCCAGGATCCTTGCGAAAGTGAAGAGCTGGTCCGTTGTTCCACGACCAGGACGGAATCCGCATTGCTCCTCCTCAACCTGAGGTTCCTCAACCCGAGGTTCGACTATCGGCCGAACCCTCCTTTCCAGCACCTTGGAGTAGACTTTACCAGGGAGGCTGAGAAGTGTGATACCCCTGTAATTGGCACACACCCTCTGGTCCCCCTTTTTAAAAAAGGGGAACCACCACCCCAGTCTGCCACTCCTTTGGCACTGTTCCAGACTTCCACGCAATGTTGAAGAGCCGTGTCAACCAGGACAGCCCCTCCACACCCAGAGCCTTGAGCATTTCTGGACGGATCTCATCAATCCCCGGGGCTTTGACACTGTGGAGTTGTTTGACTACATCAGTGACTTCCGCTTGGGAAATCGACGACAATCCCCCGTCATCCTCCAGCTCTGCCTCTAACATAGAGGGCGTATTAGTCGTATTCAGGAGTTCCTCAAAGTGCTCCTTCCACCGCCCTATTACCTCCTCAGTTGAGGTCAACAGTGTCCCATCCTTACTGTACACAGCTTGGATGGTTCCCCGCTTCCCCCTCCTGAGGTGGCGAACAGTTTTCCAGAAGCACTTTGGTGCCGACCGTAAGTCCTTCTCCATGTCTTCTCCAAACTTCTCCCACACCCGCTGCTTTGCCTCTTTCATGGCAGAGGCTGCAGCCCTTCGGTACCCTGCAACTGCCTCCGGAGTCCTCCGAGATAACATATCCCGGAAAGCCTCCTTCTTCAGTCGGACGGCTTCCCTGACCACCGGTGTCCACCACGGTGTTCATGGGTTAACTCCCCTTGAGGCACCTAAGACCCTAAGACCACAGCTCCTCGCCGCAGCTTCAGCAATGGAAACTTTGAACATTGTCAACTCGGGTTCAATGCCCCCAGCCTCCACAGGGATGCACAAAAAGCTCCGCCGGAGGTGTGAGTTGAAAGTCTGTCGGACAGAGGCCTCCTCCAGACGTTCCCAATTTGTGACCAAGTCATGCCAAACACAACCACCAGCCAACTGTTGTACACAGCGGCCGGGTCATTGTTCAGCAAAACAGTACACTAAAATGTTTCTGGATAGTGAACCAATGCTTTAAATCAAAAGGCACAACTTCTACATCTCACACCAGGGTTTTTACTGCTATTATATGGCACTATGAGCTAAAAAACTACGTGGAGAGCATCTATAGCCTAACGGGCTGGCGACATTGCAGGCGTAACGTACGCGGGGCAGATGCTCCAACACTACGCTTCCACTATAATCAATGAAATGGACGACACCGGACAGAGAGCAGCACGCAGTGGTGCGCATGTGCCACAGAGGTACGCTCTACAAGTGTAAAAATAGGACCGTCTTCTATTCATATTTCACACATGTCACACGCCTTGCCCTCACCATTGTCAATGACACCAATCACTAGGGCTGCTCCCTCTTAGTCCACTAATCGGTCGGTTTGGTCTTAGTCAACTTAGATATCTTTAGTCAATTAGTTATGTTTTATGCTTTTTTCATGGTGAATGACTTATTTCCAAGAAACGTACGAGCACATCTCTGGTAAACACAAGAATTAAAGTGTTGCTTTTGCATGACTCTTTGCGGAGAAACTCAGATTTACAGATCTGTCGATTAAATCAACTAATCGATTAGTCGATACAATTGAATGAGTGTTAGTCGACTAAGAATTTCTTCAATCGAGCACAGCCCTACCAATCACCCTCCATATCTTGCTGCCATCTGGCCGCAGATACAGGACTCTGAGCTGTAGAACGACTCGCAAGTTTTGTCGCTTCTGCCATAGCACTGCTGAAAAACCTAGCTCACTGTCCAGTGTGTCCTTATAAATGTGGTTGTTTCTATGTGTGTATATACACTGTACCTGTCTTTATGTTATCTGTTGATGTATTTGTCCGTATATATTGCCGTGTGCATGAAACCGACTGTGAAAACAAATCTCCCTCATGGGACAATAATTATCTATCTGTAACCGCAATTAATTGCTAACATTAGCTAAGGTCTTAAGGCGTATGACTGGTAATTGTTGATTCTGTTTAGATATGCCAAGTTATATAGGTGATTATTGGTCGGACTATATATTTTTTATATTATTTCAATTGTTAGTTGTTGGCACTTGACCCTAAACACGTTTTATGATAATAAAGAGGCGTGGTTTACTTCATAGGCTGTGTATTTGTGTTATTGTATTATCTGGGTCACATGACATTGATATAATCAAAAGACGTAGCCTTTTTATTTATTTTGATTAGGACAATGCACATTAAAAGGGGTGATAGAATGCAAAACCGATTTTACCCTGTCATAGTTGAATAATGACAGTTTGGAGGGTAAATGGGACATACATAGAAGCTCAAAGTTGACGTCAACTTCTCAAATCCTCCTCATTTGGCTCAACCTTCCATCTTTGTAACGCCCCAAAATTTACATAGGCCACTTCTGTCGCGTCTCTAATGTGTGTATGGGGATTCGCTTAACCAATCAGCGCACGTCTCTAATGTGTGTGTATGGGTATTCACTCAACCAATCAGCGCGCAGCTCATCTAAATATTCATGAGCATACCATATTTGGAAGAAAAGCGGTCGTTCCAAATAGAGCCTGTTGAAGTAAATAGTTAAAACTATGCTTACTTTTTGAAAACAATGTACTTTAATGTAAAAAATGTAACTTAAAAAATGTAAACTGTTGTGTAACTGAGTGAAGGAATGTTTCAATACTGATTAAGCCTAATCAGCATTTGTCTGGCTCACACCTTCTCAAGCTTCTAAAGAATTGATTAGGTCATTGCTGTTATTTAGCATAAATGTAAAAGCGCTAGGAAGACTTATTGTTTAAACAACTTTGAGAGCCATTGCCAGTTGAGCCAGATGTGATTAAGACAAAGAACGAGTATTTCTGTAGTTTGGAAACAATTGACACCGTCTCAGTAAGATCCTGTGACTGGGTGTAGCCTCAAGAAACTGATTGGGAACATACAACTTTTCTTTTGAGAGACATCTGACCAATAGGGGAAGATTTCATTTGAGAAACCACCCAGAGTAGGGGAATAAATGTATGATCCGGGGAATGTCACTGGACTGTTCTTCTGTGACTCCGCAAGGATGAAGCATGGGATCAGTCCGCTGTCAGCTGCAGTGTAACAATTGTGTTTTGACTGTCATTTTCATGTTGTTTTATTAAACCTTTTGCTTAATCTTTCAATTCGACCCCAGCCTCCTCCTTCCTCCAGAAATCAGAACGAACACGTCTTTTAGACATATCCTTGACAAGCCATTACACAGGGATGCATAAGGGCCAAAGAAAACAATAGCACCTGGGCCGTTTTCAGCCCAACCAATGTTACATACCTCATTAGGAGACCTTAAGGAACAGTGTGAAATACCCTATATAATCATTATATCACCCCTTTAATCAACATTTCTGTAAATGCGCTAGTGTTAGCCAGTCGGCTAATTTTCAACTGTAGTCCTAGTTGCATGCATGTCTTATGGTGGGAAGAAACCGGAGCACCCAGGGGAAACCCACTCAAGCACGAGGAGAACATGCAAATTCCACACAGAAATGGCTGGAACCTTCTTGCTGTGAGGCAGTGAAGTGCTAACCACTGAGCCACCGTGCTGCCTAAAAAAAGTAATACATCAATACATCTTTTTATAGGCTATTTGACTAAAAGAGTTATAATATAAATTATTTCTGAGACAATTAATTGTCCAGCAAAACTTGGAATTGTTAAAGCTCTAGGTACAGTTTAACCTTAATCTGCATTTTCCAGGCATTCAGCACACTTCAGTGAACAGTAACAGAGAAAACACCACGCCAGCTGCTAACGCAACTTGCAGACCATAGACTGTTAATATATATTCTATGTTGTGTGTATGTAATTGACTGCATTTATATCTCAGAGCACTACATGCACCACACACACACAGCTTCTTTTCCAACTGTGGTCAGAAAACTAGGGGAGACTCGTTACCTCCAGGGCCCACGTTATAACATGAATATCGTCTGGGTTAATATCCCGTTTCTGGTGAGCAAATGACTGAACTTGGCTTTCAGTCTGGGGTTTATTTCGGACACCGCACACACTGTGTAGCTACAAAACTTCAACTTATTGCACCAACTCTGCTGCGTTTGCATACAACACGTCTGCTTCCTCTTTCTCTTCTGACCTCTGACCACTTTACACACACACACACACACACACACACACACACACACACACACACACACACACACACACACACACACACACACACACACACACACACACACACACACACACACACACACACACACACACACACACACACACACACACACACACACACACACACCTCTTAAAGGAGCCACAGAACAATTCTACAAAAAATGCCTTATCTCGCTGATGTGACCGAGCCCGAACCGAACCAGACCATAATTTCGAAATATCTGTCCGAACCCGGCCCGGCCCGTCGGGTACAGTCGGGTCCCGTCGGACTCGGGTCGGGTATCCATGCTTTAGACTGCAGGGGTCAGGGATCGAACTACCGACCGAGACAACCCCTCTACCACCTGAGCCACAGCTCGGTGTGTGGGTCTGTGTGTTCACTACTGATCCACTTATACCATTTTAGAGGAAGGAAACCTAATGCGATGAGTGAATTATTAGGCTCCTGTCTGCTGACTCACGCTTGCATTAACCAGCTGTGTACACGACTTGCTTTATATGCGTGTGCTGTGCAACACGTGCGTTTGTTTTAGACTCACTTGTACATTGACCGGAGTCCTGGTAAAGCAAAAATAAATGTTCTGAGTCTGTCACACCACAGGAAAATGTGTTATTGAAAAAGAACATGAAAAAAAACTGACACTAAAAAAAAAATCCTGACATGACAAAAGAAATCAGAAGACCAACACACAGAATAAATAAAAAAATTCAAGTATTATAATAAAATAATTATTTAATGCCTGCGTTTCTTTTTTTTTTTTTTCCCCTCTCGTTTTTTTGTGTCAACCAAAACTATATCAGGGCTGGGTACCAAATTCGAGTTTTTAGGCATCGACCAAATTGCTTCTAAAAGTATCGAGTATCGAAAAATGCCTCAGGAGTAAATGTCATCAGCATCAGTGAGCCAATCAGCATGCAGCATGCTTCTACCAAGATCTAATCATGTCTGTGATTGGTTGTCTAGCGTTACATGTCATAGAGACACGCAGGAAGAACTCTACGTTACACGTAGTCGGAACTGACGAATATAGAAAAAGATTTGTGCTGGAATGTTTGTTTTATAAAATTGGTATTAATAAAATATTTTAAAAAAGTTTTAGGAACCGGTATGGAAGTCACAGTATTGGTATCAGTACCTGTATGGACTTTTTTCCTTTTCTTTTTTACTTTACCCAGCCCTGGGAGTACTTGACGCAAAATCCTTGAATTCCCTACACAGCTTAACAAACGGTTGTTTTGTTGGTCATGGTTGGGCAATAAACTCAACAGGAAGACACTCGCAAGGAGGCTCACGCTGTTTATTTTCACAACGTTTGGCTCAACGTGCACATGTGGGTCATCATCCTCACACATGGATGCCATTAAACCAGCAGGTGCACGGACTTCTTTGAAATAGCTTGTTTCGAAAAACCGCCTGACCTAATGTCACCAAAACATGGTTTGAGGCAGTTCATAAATGTAGAAGGAAGCTTGATTGTGTTTTCAGAAATAAATATGCAACAGGGAAACATTAAAGCCTGTGTTGTTAGTGTAATATTAACCGGTCCTGCTCCGGCTTGGAGACTTTGTGGTCTGGAGGAACAGGGGAGACTCTGTTTTGCCTCCAGGGCTGAGGCTCACTTCGCAGTCACACTGAACATGTACTACCACTGCGGGCTCTCTCTCTCTCTCTCTCTCTCTCTCTCTCTCTCTCTCTCTCTCTCTCTCTCTCTCTCTCTCTCTCTCTCTCTCTCTCTCTCTCTCTCTCTCTCTCTCTCTCTCTCTCTCTCTCTCTCTCTCTAGTTTAAACAATCCACCACACAAGTTCCAATGTGATTAGGTCTGCACGGCATGAGGAAAATTTGCGATTTGGGATAACGTTGTTGAATATCGCGACGATATTTCTTGCGATAATTGAACAGTTAGTGTTAGTATAGTGTACTGCATTTCTGCTGCTTTCAGCACTCTGCTAAAATATAACAAAGTGCTTGTTGAATTTAAAACAACTGAAAGGAAAATCATTTCAAACTCTCTTTCGCTGAACTAATCGAACATCGAATTGAACATAAAAGGCAGGGCTAAAAACGAATGACAGTTACATTTTAAAAGTGCAGTTTTTGGCTGATATTTTCTTTCAACTAACTCAAATAAGTGTCTTTCGCGATATGTTGCAGCTTTTCGCGATGTGTTTATTGCGCCAGTTGATATCACGATGACATTAAAAACACGATATGTATTGTGCAGCTCTAAAAGTGATGTCTTTAAGTTGCTTGTTTTGTCCAACCAACCGTTATAAAACTATGTATAGTGTTGTGAAAGACTAGAAGAAAACGTAATACCTTAGTTTTAAGGTTACAGCGGGCCGGCTAACCATTTTAGAGACCATTCTTTTATGAAATATATGGATTTTATATACATTTCATATTGACTTTTAAAGGGTTGAACTGATCTGTTTAAAAGGATCAGTATTTTGTCGTTCTTTTGTAATTCTGAGTTTTACTATGTCAAATAAGTTCTTTATTGCATTACTTTGAGTGCTTAGACCATATGAATATAGTACACACACCCACACACACCCACACCCACCTTTGTACGCCAGAACACAACTCAGAGATCACACACACTGGTTACAGTAATGTGATGCAGTCACATGACTGACAAGCTCTATAACATTTCTGAACTGTATCCAAGTATACTTCAGTGTGAACAGTCTGCTGGTAAAGACATACTTAATTATGCATGAAGTAGGCAGCATGCAGTACTACTGATTGAGTATGTAGTAGGGATGGGGGGGGAAAAGATCAATTTAAAAAATCGTTTTTAAAAATTTATTTTTTTCCCCTAGAAATCAATATTTTTCATTTTTAATTCGCAATACTATCAAATCGCAATACTTCTACAATCACCATGTATCGTGAAAGAATGGAATCGGGACAAAAGCATATCCTCCCAGCCCTAGTATGCAGTAGGCAGTATGTTAGTGTGCTATTCTGAACACAGCCTAGATCTTGAGTTAGGTGTTCAAATTCCCTGAATATCCCTGCTTCCATTCACACATGACCCCGCACAGGAAATGTTCCTGAACATTTCAGGGTTATTGGCCCAATTCCAATATTTTTAGGCTGAATACATTTTGATTTGACTACTTTTAGGACAATAAATAATGTAAGACTTCCGTTTTCCCAGGCCAGAACTCAACTTTTGGCCAATACACAAACTTTTGTAAAAATATTTAGACCGTTTACTAAAAGGATAAATGCAGAAATTCAAATATACAATAAGTGAAACATTTTATAAAATTATCTAGGTTTTAGTTTTGTCTGCTGAAAATGTTCTTAGTTGGGCTGGGGTCAGGACCTCAGCTACGGTATGGCCCTGCTTTGCTCTTGTAAAACTTATTTTGCCCATTCAATGCTCACATGTGTTTTCAGATGTGGCCTGATACAATGACCCATCTTCTGATCATTTTAACAGACCTTGTTCTGTTCCAGGGCTGTTTCTTAACCCAGTGATCAATCTGCTGCTGTGAAATCAGGTGTACATATCATATACAGTATGAACTATATGAAACGACTGCATAAAGTGTTTAGTTCAGGGGTCAGGGAAATAAACACTATTGAAGTTGTTAAACCCTGCAGTTAATTCTTTAAAGAATAAGTTGGATACATTTTGTTTATCAAAAGAAGTCATGTACAATTACAAAGCTGGTTTCTAATTTATGTCATTGTATTTATGAAATGGAAGTTGTTGTTTTTTTTTATGAAATGAATGTGATTTATGAAATGAATGGGTGTGCTTTCAAATTAGTTTATATAATTTTTTTTGTCGTACACAGTGTCGGAGTCTGGAATAGAGGATTTTAAATCCTGAACGAGAAATGTTCAATACATTTCAATATAGTGCACTTAACATTTTGGTATTCATTGACTGCATCCTAAACCATCTGCCAAGCCCAGCTGTAAACATCATGACTCAGTGTCACTACAGTTCAGTGAACCACCGAGCTGTGTCAACACATCCGACGGATTTTGCCCTCTTACCTCCGAACAGATGAGGCGAGAGTTGTGCTGGTAGTGACCCTATCAACAGCCGGGGACCTTCGTGCCCTCCGCCCGAGCGCTCCCTGTCCGCTTCCTCCGGGCTACTGCCGCCTGACTCCTGGGAGCTGTAGGCTCCGCTGCTGTTCGGAATGGTGATACCGGACTGAGGTCTGGTCCCGGAGCCTCCGGAGCCCCCCACAGACCTGGCCCTGGCTCCATGGTGCTGGCTACTGCTGGACGAAGCTCCGGACGCACTACTGTACGCGTGGTACCTCACACCCCCGGCGGTAGTCCTGCTAACATTACTGCCGTTGCTGCTGGACGTGCTGGAGGGCAGGTCCGAGCCGGAGTAGGCTCTGGTCCGTCCGTTAGCAGCTGGATTAGCAGCGGGGCTGCTCTGCTTTGCCCCCATGGTAACCTCCAGTGACTCGGCTTTGCGATATTAAAGAGGCGCTCTATGAGCCACTGCGGAACAGTGCGCCAGATTTACGCCCGAGGCAGATGGCTTTACAGGGCAAACACGTAACGTTACTGGAAGAAAAGAAAAGCGAAACAAACTCGGCGTCGCTACGTTCCCGTCGACATTAGGGGAATGCCAGTTATTGAAAAGTTGAACCGGTCAGCTGTGACAAAAGCTGAAGATGAGTGTAAAACTTTAGAAGCCGCCACCATTGTATCCGGCAGGTAACGTTAACGTGAATCCTTCCTGGTTTGAGCCGCCGCTGTGGACCCCGCTGAGCTCCGGCCGTTGGCTCCTCCTCAGTGCCCACTCCGCCATGGCTCTTGTGCAGCACGAAGGAGTGAAGAGCCGGGCTCCTCACACCTCCCTGCCTGACAACGCATTGCTCAAAGGAAGGAAGCGATGGAGGAAAAAGCCCCGCACAAAACCGTTTAATCAGCGGCAGCGAGGAGACTCAGGTGCGCAGGCTATCTGTCAAGCTAGCTGAGCTCATAAGTAGTATTTCCGCTAAGACGTTTCAAAGTAAAAGTCGTTGCGGTGTTTTACCTTATATACTGTCTATGTGTTTTACAGCGAGCGTTCACAGTTTCCGAGTACATTATAAGGTGCACCTAATTAAATTAAAGACAGCCCTGCTCCAATGAAACTGACCTTTTGTAGTTTTCACTTTGACAGAAGAAATTTATGTCATTTTAGAGGCTATACTCCCTCAAACAACCCAGTAGCCTACTCCAGTCATAGACATTTGCATGGGCAATCTGATGGGTTTTTTCAATGACAATCTCCAGATTTGTTCTTCATATGTCACTCTTTTTTCATTGTCAATTGTTTTTACACTTTTTTTTCAGTTTCAACTTTCTGTCATCATTTTGGCGTGGAGGGGAGAATGTCAATCTTCTAGTCCTACACACAGCCCACTCCGAGCCACAAACAGCTTAGCATACGATTCCTGGCTCTGTTTTAATCCACTGAAGATATGTAGAGTCATGGCATTTTTATTAATGTTCAAATATGAAATATGGTGAAATTGTCCAAATGTCATCTCATGTGACTTTCAAGTAACAGTAATGCACAGTAAACTACTTTATATGGTCAAAGGAACATTTTGAGCAGAAATCCTTTGCGCTTCTCGGCAAACGGTTTTATCATATTGGGACTTCTTTGGTAATGACTGATGAACCTTATTTATATATTATTATTATTACATGATGTGCAATATAATGTTGTTTTTATTTGGTATATAACATGTGAGAAGTGATTGCTGAGTCTTTCTTTGTCCTTTTTGGCTGCTCCAGGCACTGGTACCGTACCTGCACAAACAGACTGCTCTGGCTTTACTGTCCATCTATGGCAACAGCTTACACAAGTTTAACTCCCAAACCACCAGTAGGCCTAAGTCTGTTTCTCTCAGCCATTGTTTTTCACATAAACTCTAGAGCCTTACGTTAGCTGACATAATTAAGTTAACTTTAGTCAATTAAGTGAAATTAACTTTCCTCTCGCTTTGCCAGCTCTATCTCCACAGCGCTGTGGAGTAAGGTCTGGCTACACCACAGATGCATTCTGGGATAGGAGAAAAAAACGCTCTGTGTTGTTTGCATTTCTTTACAATGGTCTTGCGCGGCAAGGAGCCTGGGAGTATGCCCAACCGGTCTACATGTGTTTTGTGGATTTGGAGAAGGCGTATGACCGGGTCCCCCGGGAGATACTGTGGGAGGTGCTGCGGGAGTATGGGGTGAGGGGGTCTCTACTCAGGGCCATCCAATCTCTGTATGACCAAAGTGAGAGCTGTGTCCGGGTTCTCTGTAGTAAGTCGGACTCGTTTCAGGTGAGGGTTGGCCTCCGCCAGGGCTGCGCTTTTTCACCAATCCTGTTTGTAATATTTATGGACAGGATATCGAGGCGTAGTCGGGGTGGGGAGGGGTTGCAGTTTGGTGGGCTGGGGATCTCATCGCTGCTCTTTGCAGATGATGTGGTCCTGATGGCATCATCGGCCTGTGACCTTCAGCACTCACTGGATCGGTTCGCAACCGAGTGTTAAGCGGTTGGGATGAGGATCAGCACCTCCAAATCTGAGGCCATGGTTCTCAGCAGGAAACCGATGGAGTGCCTACTCCAGGTAGGGAATGAGTCCTTACCCCAAGTGAAGGAGTTCAAGTACCTTGGGGTTTTGTTCGCGAGTGAGGGGACAATGGAGCGGGAGATTGGTCGGAGAATCGGCGCAGCGGGTGCGGATTGCATTCAATCTTACCGCACCGTTGGACGAAAAGAGAGCTGAGCCAGAAGGCAAAGCTCTCGATCTACCGGTCAGTTTTCGTTCCTACCCTCACCTATGGTCATGAAGGCTGGGTCATGACGGAAAGAACGAGATCCAGGGTACAAGCGGCGAAATGGGTTTCCTCAGGAGGGTGGCTGGCGTCTCCCTTAGAGATAGGGTGAGAAGCTCAGTCATCCGTGAGGAGCTCGGAGAGAGCCGCTGCTCCTTTGCGTCGAAAGGAGCCAGTTGAGGTGGTTCGGGCATCTGGTAAGGATGCCCCCTGGGCGCCTCCCTAGGGAGGTGTTCCAGGCACGTCCAGCTGGGAGGAGGCCTCGGGGAAGACCCAGGACTAGGTGGAGGGATTATATCTCCAACCTGGCCTGGGAACACCTCGGGATCCCCCAGTCGGAGCTGGTTAATGTTGCTCGGGAAAGGGAAGTTTGGGGTCCCCTGCTGGAGCTGCTCCCCCCGCGACCCGACACCGGAATAGCGGACGAAGATGGATGGATGGATGGATGGATGGTCTTGCGCGGCGCTAAGCTGCAGATGCAGCGACGGTGGCTCTGCTGAATAGTCTCAGGAAGGAACTTGTTTTGGTGGAACATTTCCCCAAAAGAAAACGCCACATACAAAATGAAATGAAGTTAACTGTTGACACAATACACTAACAAGATCTATTTAAATTAGCTGATACATGGTTAAACCTCATTAGCTCTTACCAGTGTATCTCCGTGTGTACTTCGTCCACAGCAATCCCACCAATCGCTCCCAAAACCTCCCAGTTAGAGAGGAAATGCCCTAAACATATTCTTTACAATCATTCCCCGAAAGAACCAAGCAGACCTGCCTTGTTGCACCATCCAAACTTTTGCAAATTCCAAAACTTGTCATTTTAAACTGAGACTGAGAATGGTAACACACATAGAGCAAATGCGGAGGGTCACGCGCCAGATGTCAGGCAATTAGCCTGGAATTGTACTTCCGTTGATCCAGACTAAGTTAACTTTAACCAGCACGTTACTACGTGAAAAAACAACGGCAGAGAGAAACAGACTTCACTTAACATACTTGCTGTTAAGGTGAATTGTATGCCAGCTTTGTGGTGATGCCAGGCTTCGAAGCAGCGGGCTGTGGGTCCAGAAGACTGACCTCCTCTCCTTAATTTGCAGCTCATATGTACATCACGCTCTCATTGCCCCCTCCCCTGAAAACCCTCCCCTCCGCGCCAAAACAATTTAACAAAAGATTGAAAAAAAACTGTCAGCATAAAAACAGTTTTTTGTTGTATTGTAATACATTTTGTAATTGAAAAACACATCAGAATGCAAAATATATTTATATCAAAAAATGAAATCCTTTTAATGCCTTTGTTAGTTTTTCAGTAGAACGTGTTTTGATGCCACATTTTATTTTCTGAATCCGCTGCTTTGTTTGTTTTATTCACAGTGTTAGCCATGTTACCGTGTACAAGATGAATTCATTTCAACTGCATCTTGCATTGCATAACGACTTCATGGCACACTTTTGTAAAGACGGACACTCATTTATGTTTAACCACTTGTCAACGAGCTGGACATCTTCCCTATTGTACATCTGGATAAGGTCTGTGTTGTGGAAGAGCAATTTTCAACCCAATACCAGGAACGGAAGTCATGCTTTTATTGTGAAATAGAAAGGGATTATTTTTGGTCTGGTGTGTATATATGGAAACAGACCGTGCGTTCATGGACATCGGAAAAACGTTTTTCCGAGTGAAAACGTCACCATTCACGTAACGTCCTGTGAGAATCAGAGGTCGGAAACTCGGGCTGGATTTTGATACCCGAGTTCCCCAGTTGGTGACGCGTTGTTGACAACTGACGTTTGATGAAGGCGACTTTGGTTTACTGAACATATTTCAATGATAATAAACTGTTTATTGTGGACAAATGCCTCTGCCAAGAAACATACACAGACATAATATGTTTAAAATTATTCATAAATAGGCCCATGTATAAAAAAACAACACATTATCCGTGTCTTTTCCCGTTGGTTGTCCTGCAGATAACACAAACAAACACCTGGCGATGTGCTGTTTGGATGCTCGCATAAGAAAACAGCAGAAAATCTTCTGTTATTGTGGCCTCCATGTTTTCACCCACCTGATGCTCTCGGCTACGGCCAACCGTTGGTGGCAGTCATGCAACAAGTTGTTATGCCAAACGCCAATATAACAGAAGAAGAATAACACGCATCCCGACCATGTGAACGCTGCCAGTCGGAAAAACAACGTAACCAGGGGGGCGGTGCCTGTTATTCCGAGGTGGCATGAACTCAGGGTTAGATAGCTTGGACCTTCTCGTCAGTTGACGTCAGCAGCAGCGTAGCAGCGTCGATAACACCAAAGGGTCTCATAATGTCACTTCTAATTCTTTAGACATTTCAAGATATGTTGGTACATTTTATAGCAATATATATAAGTCAAATATCCAGTTTGATGAATGTGATAGATTTATCGAGTCAGTAAAAGCATTTACACCAACTATATCTGAACAATTTAAAATGGAATGTGAACGTCCCATTACTAAAGTGGAAATCTCAGAAGCTGTTGGCTCAATGAAAAAAGGGAAATCTCCGGGTAATGATGGGCTTTCAGTTGAATTTTATTTGCATTATTGGGAAATCATTGAAAACCCTCTATTTGATTTATTCAAAGAGTGCATGTTAAAAAAGGAATTGTCCACAAGTATGAAACAAGGTTTAATATGTCTTCTCCCTAAACCTGATAAGGATCACCGTTTGATAGAAAATTGGAGCTCTTAAATATTGACTACAAAATTGTATCATTAATTTTTGCTAAACGATTAAAAAGAGGTCTTCATGAGATAATTAGTGAAACACAAACAGGTTTCATGTCTAAGCGTCACATTAGCTCTAATATAAGACTTGTTCTCGACCTGCTGGACTATTCTGACAACATCAATACTGATGCACTGATAGTATTTCTTGATTTTTATAAAGCATTTGATACGGTAGAACACTATTTTTTACTCAATGCACTTCAAATTTTTGATTTTGGACAAAAATTTATATCTACAGTTGAAATGTTTTATAAAAATATTAATAGCTCTGTGATATTATATCCAAACAAGATAGAACAAAAGATTTCCTGTACTGAGATCAGTTCGCCAGGGCTGCCCTATTTCACCGTTCTTGTTCCTGCTGGTGGTTGAATTACTGTCATTACATATTCAACATAATCATATTCTTAAAGGTTTGTCTATTTTTGGTAAGGAAATTAGAGTTACTCAACTAGCGGATGATACGGCTCTCTTTTTGAGTGACAAACATCAGATTGAATATGCTATATCCCTAATTGACCAATTTTCCACTGCTTCGGGTTTAACACTTAACAAATCTAAATGTGAAATTTTATGTTTGTATCAGACTGAAGAGGAAAAAATGTTTAATATACCTGTTAAGAAATGTGTCAAATATTTAGGTATTCATATCTGCAAGGACCACAAGGAACGTCAACAACTTAATTTTTCATCTAAATTGAAGAAGACTAAAACAATACTGAATTTATGGCTTCAAAGAGACATTTCTATTCTAGGTAGGATTCTTTTAACAAAAGCAGAAGGGATTTCAAGATTTGTTTACCCTGCCCTCTCTCTCAATGTCCATGATTCAACATGTAAAGACATAAATTCCATATTTACGAATTTTGTATGGAAAAACAGACACCATCATTTAAAAAAAGCAGTGCTCTCTGGTTGTAAGGATGAAGGTGGATTTGAACTTCTGGACTTTTTGGACTTGAATTTTTAACCTTTAAACCTTTAAGGTGAAATGGTTGAAGGAATGTTTGAGAGCACCTGAGTCTTTGTGGTACTTTATCCCCAATAACATTTTTAATAGTGTAGGAGGTCTTAAATTTGTATTGAAATGTAACTTCAATATTACAAGATTGCCACTAAAACTATCCCAATTTTATCAACAAGCTCTTTTGGCCTGGAAGTTATGTCATTCTCACAACTTTTCTCCACACAAGTCTATCTTATGGAATAATGAATGCATCACTAGGGGGAACAAGTCACTCTATTTGCAAAATTGGATCAATAGAGAGATTATCTTCGTGAAAGATCTTTTTGATTGTAATGGTCATTTACTTAATTATGAATCTTTTCTCAGAGAGAAAGCATTCCCAATAACGTTCACAGAATATAATTCAGTTTTCAAGTCTATACCTACTGGCATTTTAGAATTAATGAAAAGTTATAAAAAACAAAATGAAGTTACTGATTTTAATTTTACTCTTTATATTAACGGTATGGATATTATGAGCAGTAATTGTACCAATAAGCACATTAGAAAATGCTTTGTAAATTTAAAGAAAATATCACCTCGTGGGAAATTTTTCTGGAATTCTCATTTTACTGATGTTAACTGGCATAAGGCGTGGCTTGTTCCCTTTAGATATTGTATCACGAACAAGGTTAGGGAATTACATTTGAAAATATTACATAATATATATCCTACAAACCTATTTATCTCGAAATTCATGCCTGTTGATAACTATTGTAGTTTTTGTAAAACAGAACAAGAGTTGTTAACCCATCTTTTTTATGGTTGCTCATTTTGTACTGTATTCTGGAAAAGTTTTGAAGATTATATGGTATCTAAAACAAAATATACAATCACACTAGAAGGGAAACATATTATTACATATTTTGAATGTAAAGATAGGAAGTTATGTAATATTGTAAATCTTTTTATTTTATTAGGTAAGTTTCATATCCACAAGGCAAAATTTTCCAGTTCAACACCATGCTTCAAACTATTCCAAGTTGAATTTGACATGTACTTTGAGTCTCTTAAGTTGGTATCCAATAAGAAAGCTATACTAATATATGATATCTACTTAAATTTCTTTAAGTGATCTTGCTGTCTCTTATTTTAACATTCTTGAAAGTCTGTCCTTTTTTTTTTTTTTTTTTTTCTTTCTTGCTTAAAATAGTACTCCTTTTATTTCATATATTATCTGTATACATTTTTGTATCATATTTTCTCTCATACTATATGATTGAATTTTTGTTATTTGTATTTTGAAATAAAACTTTAAAAAAAAAAAAAAAAAAAAACAAAACACCAAAGGGTCTCCTACATGCATGGTCTTCCAAAACAAATAATAATAGTAATAAAATATATATACATGGTCTTCCTCCTCAACTCCTCATTCGAATGGGTTAATTAAGTAACAAACAGCATGCAGCATGCAAGTTGTGTTTTACTGGCATGGTGTAGTGCAATTATACATATATATAATTGTTTTGCTACCATCTTGTTTGTGCAATTACAAATACATAATGTCACCAGTTATTGCCTTCACTGCAGGACCTTTTTTGGTCCTTTTAACTTTGCTCCCTGTAGTTGGAATCTGCTGAAAAATGATTTCAAATAGAATTAAAATGACTGCTATACTGTATGGCAGAGATCTATAACAGGGGGTCCGGGGGTCCCTCAGAATTACTACAGGGGGGACCACCAAATTATAGATTTTTTTTTTTGTTTCAAAATTAAAATCATGTCTGAAAATATATACGTTAACATGATTCCAACATATTAATAGCAAAGATGAATCTGTGATTTTTTTTTTACACAACATTGATAGGCTTACTGGCCTTTAAGCAAGGCATTGGCAATTTTAGACCCTTTTTAGGGGGGCTCAATTAGGGGGGCTATTCTCATTAGGGGCTGAGCCCCCCTAAAGGTTTGATCCTAGAATCACTCCTGAAGTAAGGTAGTCACCAAGGTAGCCATCCACAGATACAGTTCAGTTTAAGGATTCACGTGTACGTTTCAACATTAAAACATGATTAACATGTTTATATATATATATATATATATATATATATATATATATATATATATATATATATATATGTATATATATATAATATGTCAACCATTATTATTTTAATAGCTTATGTGTAAAAGCTTAGTCCCGCCCACACGTTATTGTAGACCCAGTTTAATATGCAACTCCATATTACATACCATAGTAGTAGGTGGTCCTCTTTCAGCTGAGGCGTCCTGCTGTAGGGAACTGATTAAGTGGCTCCAGATGTTATGGTATATCTGAAAACTCCAGATTAGATGTCACTATGGAAGCAAAGAAATGCTGTAAATATTTCTCGTAAGCAACCGAGCACATGATTGTAAAAATTATGTATTTATAATTTTACAATAATGAATAGGCATATTTATTTGGAGAATAAAGGTCGGGATATTACAGGGAAAATAAACTCATTGTGGTAAGTAAGGCTACATTTACATTGCTACGTTTTGGTTTAAAAAGAACTATCTTCTGCTACATTTCCCCTCTCATTCCCCCTGCTCTGGCGTTCCCCCCCTCTCATTCCCCCTGCTCTGGCGTTCCCCCCCTCTCATTCCCCCTGCTCTGGCATTTCCCCCTCTCATTCCCCCTGCTCTGGTGTATTCCCTTCTCATTCCCCCTGCTCCTGTTTCCCCCTCTCATTCCCCCTGCTTTGGCGTTCCCCCCCTCTCATTCCCCCTGCCCCTAAACCGGAGACATTTGGAAACACTTCTGACCCGTTTTTGGTTTGGAATCTGGGGGGGTCGCGTTGCAGTCTCAACGGCCGCAAACGGAGACCTTTGGCAACGCCGACACTGACGCCAACGTTTCTCCTCCTGATCGGATCTCATCTGTCACGACGTCTCACTCTCTGAGACTAAAGCTTCTAACGTCACCATGGCAACTACCAGCAGCAGGCGGAGTCTCCACGCTGCCTCTTGTCCGTATACCAGAATGTTGATGCGATATGAGGTTTGGGCGTGTTAGTTTGAACGGAGATTAGTTCTTCTACTGGAGATAAAAACACTTGTGTGCACAGAGATCACTTTTGACTGAAAACTAAAACCAAAAGGTAACAATGTAAATGTGGCATAAGTCTGCAGAAAGGTCGAGTGATGACTCCCTGAGGGTTTCCAATAGCTTTGACTGACTTTCTGTCAAGACCAGCAGGGCCATTATTTGGACAGCAGAGTTCACAGAGCCGGTATGAAGGTGAGTGTTTTATTTACCCCCCCACTGCGTTAATCCTTCTAATCTCCTCTATCTGGAAATAGCACAGGGTTATCTGTCGATGGATGGCCACAACATCCATCCCCACCTGCATAGTGACAGGAAGGACGGAGCAGCTCAGATGCAAAACCACAATCACATAATGGCTTGTGTTTGCTCGACTCACCACGCCATGGTAGCATTATTTATGTGTTGGTGGTATTGGAGGGCTGGAATCAGTGTAGACGTGGTCTGTGCTGGGTATCAGGGGCGTATTCAAGCTTCTGGAACAGCATTTACACAATGGGACATACAAACCTAAAGTCTCTACTAAAACACAGGATTCCCGAAACGGTATTCAGAGCAAACTCAACCTGCAATAAATATGTAATAAAACAAATCCAATCAATCATCAGAAGTAATAATAGAGCTGTAACAATTCTACATGTTGCTGTACAATTAAGTGTCTGAGAAATAATTGAGTTTAACGATATAATTTTTTTTTAAATTAAAGTTTTGAATGAATTACATCTCTTGGTTACATCACTTTCATGTGACCCAGATAATGTAATAACACAGGTACACAGCCTATGAAGTAAATTAATTAATTAATTAATGTGTGTATGTGTGTGTGTGTGTGTTTGTGTGTGTGTAAATGTGTGAGAATGTGTGAGAATGTGTGTAAATGGTGCATGTAGTGAGTGTGTAGTGCTTGTGTAGTGTAGTGAGTGTGTGGTACAAAAGCGCTATATAAATGCACACGCACGCACGCACACACACACACACACGTATATGTCTGCAAGTTGCATTAGCAGGTGGCTTGGTGTTTTCTCTGTTAATGTTCACTGAAGTGTGCTGAACTCCTGAGAAATGCAGATTAAGGTTAAACTGTACCTAGAGCTGTAACTATTCCAAGTTTTGCTGGACAATTAATTGTCTCAGAAATAATTTATATTATAACTCTTTTAGTCAAATATAAAAAGATGTATTAATGTATTACTTTTGTAAAAGGATACATCTTTTGATTATATCACTGTCATGTGACCCAGATAATACAATCACACAAATACACAGCCTATGAATTAAACCACGCCTCTTTATTATCATAAAACCTGTATAGGGTCAAGTGCCAACAACTAACAATTGAAATAATAATACAAATATATAGTTGGACCAATAATCACTTATATAATTACAGTTTGGCATATCTAAACAAAATCAACAATTACCATCAACAGTCATACCCCTTAAGACCTCAGCTAATGTTAGCAATTAATTGCGGTTAAACAAAGAAATGGCGAATATGTAAAGAAATTGACAATTAGACAATTATGTAAGAATTGTTACAGGCCTAACCAATAAAACAGCATATTTTCTATTATGTTGCAGGTGAATAACAGATAATCAGAGGACACACGGATATTATCCGTCTAATAACTCTGATCTGTTACCTCTTGGTGATTTTAGGGTGTGCTGTTGCACCCCCCCAGTGATCAGAAGTAGGCAATGACATTTAAATGATTCCTAAACAAATGACGAAATCACTTTGGATAATATTTTGATTCTCGACTGGACATACAACATCCAAAGCATTTGATATGTTTTTAGTTGTGTCTTGAACCAACTCCAACCAACTTTCGACAAAAGAAAGAAGAGAACACAGAAATAAGGATGAAATGAAATGCTTGGTTGTTTAATGTCACCCTGACACCTTGATTCAACTTTTCCAAATGCTAGATATCTGCTATAATGAGGACCAGTGGTGGAAAAAGTATTCATATCCTTTAGTGGATAATTATTAGTTCATTTTTAATACCACACTGTAGAAATACTCTGTTACAAGTAAAAGTCTTGAATTGAAAATGTTTTTTAAGTAAAAGTAAGTATCATCAGGAAAATGTTAGTATGTATTAGCAGTGGTTAAATTGGCTTTTGTAGGGAGGGGGAGCCCTTATTTACGGAGAATGGTCGTCATTTAAAATCGTGCCGTAAAATGAGTTAATGTGTTTTTACACCAAATGGGCTCTTTTTCCAGTATTAATGTGTAAGGTAGGGTTGATTAGTTATTCAAACAAAGAGAAATACTTCACAATTCACTTACTTTATTATTTATTTTTTTTTTTAACCTTTTATAGGCTAATGTTAACAGGCAGGCAATGGATTTCACCCTTGGAAAATATATGAAATTGAACATGTTTGAAAATATTGGTTGGCAAATATGTAAACATCTTTTTAAACAAGAAAATTATGTTGATTTAAGAGAATCAGAAACCACTATTATAGCCTTTTTAACAGTGATTGGCTGGCCCAGCTTGTTAATAGCCAGTGTATGTTCATTTTAGCTTCCAGATGGCACCAACATTTGGTCTAATAATAACTGGCCTGGCAAGTCAAAGGCCAAGGTTTTGCTTCCAGATTTGTTTGGTGACTTATGATGTGGGGTACTGGGGGTCCTCCCCCAGAATTATTTTAGCATTAACCACTTCATTTTCTGCATTTTGGTGAATTTGTAAGCACCTATTTCTACCTTTATCTTTATGCAAAGGGAAACATTAGGCTACAATCCAAATATAACAACATAATGGAAAATATTGCAGTAAGGCTGTCAGGAATTCTGTATTGCTTTCATCTATTTATTCTCCTTTAGATTGACTTTTCTAATTATATCTGAGTCAGCACACATGTAGCTTAGGCATCATTTATTCTTCCCTTTTTTGCATCTTTTGTTAGTGAAGTAACCTCCGTAAATGTGCATATGACAATTATTCACCTCAGTGATACATTATTCATTTAATGTATTAATAAACCTCTTGATTGTAATATTTCAGATGATTGAACAAGATTTCTGCTCATGTCCAAAACTTTGTGCACATTCAAAATATAACTCATCCCATCTGTGCTCTCTGAGATTTGAAGGAGTCGTGATATTTTGTGAAAAAAATAAAGTTATAATATAGGCTATTACGAGAATAAAGTCACTATATTTTAGAAAATAATCTATAGGCTACCTGCACCGTAGTCTGCTGTGCATTACGTGATTGCTCTGCTGATACGGTAGATCTCAGACCTCCTGACAGACACAGAGCCCCGTTTGAGACGTTCAGGGAAGTGGCTGTGCGCTGCTAAACATCGGAGGTGGAAACCCGAAACTTCTGGCAGAAATACACGGAGCTCAAACGCGACACATCTGCCGCAGCATGTCCACAGCAGAGCGCATCCATAAACCTGAAGCTGCGCAGCTTTTTACAGCGAGAGTGGACACTAAGCGACGTCCGGTTTCATATTTCAGTCAACTTTTCAAAATACATTTGGGGTTACACTCAAAACATTCGGGGCTGAACCCCCGGCAAAATGTTTGATGCTGAAGGAGACGGAGCTGAGCTCCGGCAGGGTGTGTTGTGGCCCTGAGGAGGGGGAGCTGCGCTCCGGTGCGCTCCGGCCCAATTTAACCTCTGTGTATTAGTATTAAAAATACAGTGTAGTACAAAGCAGAACTCTCCTCCCATTGTAGAAAGTGAAAAGGATCCAAACAGTTGTGTGTTTAATGGTCTAATCATCTCAGCTGGATTTTTATAAACGTGTATAAATGTGTTTTGTGTGCAGAAATCTTAATGTGTCTTTACGCATTTGGGAAACCAAACTAATTAATCTGCACACATTTAAAAAATGTGGTTCTTGAATTACCTAAAGTAACTAAAGCTGTAACAGATGAATGTAGTGGAGTAAAAAGTACAATATTTGAAATGTAGTGGAGTAGAAGTAGAAAGTGGCATGAAAAGAAAAGACTCAAGTAAAGAACAAGTGCCTCACACACAGCTTACAGCTGGTTCCTCTGTCCAAAAAAACAACAATTAATACCACCAGGTATTACTTGAAGTAAGGATTAAATATTAATCACAGTGGGTATCAATCTATCCAGCCCTAATGATCCTGCGGTTGAAGTAAAGGAAATGTGAAACTGTACATTTATATTGTGCTTAACAATATAAATGTACAGTATACTGCATGGTACAGATTACAGGCTACAATGCATGATTCGTTTATTTGAAGGGAATAGGAGTGGTCTGTGTTGAAAGCTACATTAAGTATTACAAAAGTATTTCGATGCTGACTACAGTGAAATTATTCTAGCAACTGACTATCACCAAACAAAACTAAATGTTAACACTTTACAACAAATTGTCCCTTTGCATAAACCAAAGGCATCATAACAGTACTGTGATGACCCCTCCCACTCTGTGGGTGGCTCATGTGAGCTGGGTAAGAGGTAGGCAGAGGTGTGGTACACCTGGTTCACATTTGCCTGATTGACTCTGTGTTCTTTAAAGAGGGCTGGAGATTCAGTTCTGGTCCTTTCTCTCTCGATCCTCACAGCCAGTACAGGGTTGGTTTTGGTTAAAAGTTACATTTGAGTATCGTATAGAGACTATCTCTCCACAGAGATACGTATTCCGTATGAACTGGTATGAAACGGTATCCGAGCAGCCTTACCCTTGAGATGAGCTGTGTTCGATACCGTTCTCTCATTCACTCACTCACTAGTCCCTATATAGTGTTTTTCAAATAGTGAACTATATAAGGAAGGACCAAACGAGATTTCGGACACACTGAAAACATGGTTGCGTCAGTGTGATGGAGGCGAGCACGCCCAGCATGGTGTAAACAAACCAAAACTAAAATACTTCTAATATGTCCCTGAAACAAAGTGAGCACTCAGGAGGATAGTAAAAGGGTGTTTATATGTTGCATGTTACATTTCCACAGTTTAGAAACTAAAGCTCGCTCCATTTTTCCTTTTCAGTTTCCGCAGGTGCTTCTGCTTCTTCTTCTCCTCTGGGAAAACACGACCGCATTGCATTGTGGGAGACAGGAGTAAAATGTAGGTTACATCATATCAGAGCCGGTCTACGGAGGGCCTTTTCACTCCCTATTTAGCCCCATTGTACCGAATTTGGTTGCAGTTCCACCGGAGTTCCACTGAGGGTGATCGCAGGCGAGTGCAAAATGAATGGGAGTCTATGGAGCTAGATGGCTAAATTTGTCTCTTTGTCGTTCAGAAATATCAGATTTGATTGTAGTTTTTGCGAGTTCGAAATGGATTATAGGTCGAAAGTTGAATTTTGATTTCTTACAGGTTGAGTTGTTGTTGCCCATAACACGCTAGCATTCTGCTAATAAATGCTGATTGGTCAGTGAAGGACTGATTACAATCAGAGATCCCACTTGATGGCATCCGAAGCGGAACCAGAATGTCAGAGTACATTTTTTGCCGTGGTCTTTAAAAAATTAGCAAACCTCTTTGTAGCATGTGCATTGACAGGGATAGCCTAACCTGTCAGCTGTGTTGTCGATGCCTTGAGAGAAAAAAGAAAGCGGCTCAGAGCTCGCCGTAAAGCAGTATCTATGGCAGTACCATGTGTATGACATCGTTGACATTTTAAAAGGCTTTTTAGAAAAAAAAGCTACTTTAAAGTGCCCATATTATGCTCATTTTCAGGTTAATAATTGTATTTTGAGATTGTGCCAGAATAGGTTACATGGTTTAATTTTCAAAAAAACACCATATTTTTGTTGTACTGCACATTGCTGCAGCTCCTCTTTTCACCCTGTGTGTCCAGGTCTTTGTTTTAGCTACAGAGTGAGACATCACACTTCTAACCCATCTTTGTTGGGAGTAGCTAGGTAAAATGTAAATGGGATTTTGAAAAGTGGGGGGTAAATTTCCCCCCTGTTCCTAGTGGAAATTAGGCCTTAGGGGAAGGTAGCCACCATGGTAGCCATACAGTTAAGCTTAAGGATTTACTGTGCTTCCACATGTGTAAAATATGTATAAATAATATCCATTTATTTTCATCCATTCGGCCCAGTTTAATATGCAACTCAATGGTATACAGTATATGTAGTAGGGGGTCCCTACTCAGTCTCTCTTTCAGCTAACGGGTCCCTGGCCCAAAAAACACTAGAGCTCCCTGCTCTAACAGATCCAGCCTGAGAATGAAGTCTCAGACATGAAGCAAACAGCTGAGACAAACATTCTTGAAGCTGTGGCCATCAATAATCACACAGCCAGTACTACAGAGAGCAGGAAACACCTGAATGCAACTCATCTATGGTACATCCAGTGCCCCCAAGGCTACGTACTTGTAGTATCTCATGGGCCCATTGAAAGCAAATGTGCCTGTTTCACTCCTACACACCACTTGGTGGCAGTGTTGCCTAAAAAAAAAACAATTCAGGGCCTACAGGAAAAAAAAGACACTGCCAACAATACCAGACATTAGCAGCTATGTCCATGTCATAAAAGTGTTGCAACACACTTTTCTACGCCTGGTTACAAGCATTTCTGAGTAGGGAGTCTTTATTTACCTTTTAACGAAGCAGCAGGTGAGTAGAGCATACACTGAAAGAACTTCTATCAGTTACTCAATACACCCAACAAAGAATGAGCCTTTGTGTTGCATTGATATTTGGCTGATAGTGTTACTGTGAATGAACTATGACAAATAAATTAATCTGAATAGATATCAAGGGTACTTTACTGTGAGTCATATACAATACAAATACAGTAGTGCACCACAGGCTGCACAGTATTCTACTTTCAGCAATGTGACTTGTGCATAATTACAACATACACAAACTACACATTAATGGCAAAAAATGGAATACTGAATGGACGATACATCTTTTAATCTGATACTTTTAAAATGTTATTTTAATAATGTAGTACAACAAACGTTTTGCATGATCTGCACCCTCTTGACAATAATGCTTCTTGGGAGTCTTGTTGTTGTGTCAGATTGTGACAATGAACCCGTTTCATGTAGCCAGATTACCTGAGGGCCACTGGCCAAGATGTCCTGTCTCGGAGGGGCCACGTAAACACTCAGCCGACCTCTGGAGCTGAACTCATCTCTGAGTATTTTGCCACTGGAGTCCGATTGGAGCCTCCCCCAGATAATTCTTTTTAGCCATAAAAGCCCAAATTTGGTGGCCTCTGGCACATTTTAATGCCACTATTCCATCATATACACTGATCTTAATTATTTTAATGAGTTTTCCTCCCTGATTGTAAATGTTGTGAATTATTGTGAGAATTAGGCTTCTAGTGTGTATTACCCCACACAACTTATAAATAGCTATTTATGTGTGTGTGTGTGTGTGTGTGTGTGTGTATGTGTGTGTATGTGTGTGTGTGTGTGTTTGTGTGTGTGTTCCAAGGGAAAACACTTACAGTTAATATATCAAAATAACGAGTTAGTATGTCAAAACGAGAACATTTCTTAAAATATACTAATTCATTGAGATACTAGCTTTCAAATCATTATTTTCACATACTTATTATTTTGACATACCAATTTCAGTCACTAATAAAATAATCAAAACCAGTCTAATTTGTTGAGTAAAATGCATTGGTCAACAGTCTCAGCTGCCATGAATGACCACTAGGCTACCTTTTACAAGTACACCGTGGCTGCTGCTTTCTTCTGTCTGCATGGTTTACTGACTACACCAGGCGTGAGGGCAGCGTGATAGTGGTGCGTGAATGCGCCGCGGAGATCCTCACAGTCTCCTATTTCTTTTTAGTTTTTTTACGAATCATGTGAATTGTGTGAATCGCGCAAATTGTGTGAATTGCGCAGCAGTGGTTTGCACGTAATGTATTGCAAACTGTAATGACAGCTGAGTGTCTGAAGTTTCTCCAAAAAGCCCAATAATAATTGGGATGGCGTTAAAACAATGATGTGAAAAAGGAGGGATTGATGCAGGCGCGTCAATTATTGCTTTCAGTGCGTTTGTGAATACTTCATCAGTGTAGAGGTGGGCGATATATCGTTTAGACGATAATATCCAAATTGTTGTCTGGACGATATACAAAATTGGGATTTCGAATATTTCATAATTTGTACAATCCGACCCCCCAAACATGAAAAGAGCTGAAGGAAGTTAAAGAGAAAACAAATAACGCACACTATAACCTTCTAAACAATTATATGTAGCGATTTTAATACTGTAGGGGTTTGTTTGACTGCTACTAGTTCTTACCTTGCACGTTATGACGTTCACTCATGTCAACAAAGATGGCGGCGCGCAATTGTGCAGCGGCTCTTCTGTCGGTGTATATTTATACAAGTACGTACAGCCACACTGAACTAATCAATACAGGACCACGATACAACACAGCCGTTACGAGAGCCTTCCAGGCGGCTCATAACATCCCGGAGGACATAGCCTGACCGAGCCCTCCAGGTTGTTGTCGGCGCTAGCACGCCGAGCTAGCTAGCAGAATGAGAAAATAACTCTGGCACGACCAGAGGCGGAGGACTGCATTTTTGTGCACAATGAATGGAGTACCAACTGCAGGATTGCCCAGCACGGGTCACCTGACCTGGAGCCCTGTCGGTAATATACTGACCATTTTATTTACTACGAAAACAGCACACTGCTGTCTACATTGCCCCCGATGCTAACGTTAGCAAAAGTTTGGTTCACTGCTAACCATAGTGAATAAACTGCAGCGCGATCACCTGGATACGGGATACAGGGGACTTTTACAAGGCGTCCTTAAAGTCTGTTCCCCTCCAGCTTTCTCTCAGCATGTAGATTGTGTTACTAGAGGGAAGAACACACTAGACCATGTGTACTCTAACATCAAAAAAGCACACAGAACTGCACCTCTCCCTCACCTGGGCCAGTCAGATCACATCCAACTCCTGATCCCAGCATAAGCCCGGTCAGAAGGACTATACAGCCCAGTAGAAGGACTATCAGAACCTAGTCTGACCTGGCCTTGTCCCAGCTCCAGGACTGCTTCCAATAAGGACATGGTTGTGTGCAATATGTTACAGAACAGAGCCCTTTGTTTATTGTTATGATTTCATCTTGCTTGTACATTTTCCCAAGAGAACCACTGAAATAGCCTCTGAACAGGACTTCTTTTAACTTCTAGAAGGATTTCAAAAATATTGTCTGAATATCAATATCAAGATATTGAAAAAAAATATCAAGATATTCATTTTTGTCAATATCTCCCACCCCTACATCAGCGTGAGAAATACAAGGTGTTAGCGTGTGAACTGGTTGAAATGCGTGTGTCTCATGGTGAATGCGTGAGGCTTGAGAGCCCTGATAATGCATTAGAGAGTCTTATAGGAGTTACCTACCTGGCTGCCAGGTTGTTAGCTTCGTTGTTTACCTTAATTCAGAGTTACTGCTGCTGTGTTTTCAATCCAAAGATGTTCCTCAGAGAAACAACACACAATTCTGTGACAGGAGCTAGCTAACATTGGCTCTTCACTTTGATGCTACGTAGGCTAATTATCTAAACTCATAAGCCAGCCTAGCCCTTTGGCCTAGCTAGCTAGCTGCAAGGTAGGTATCATTAGCAGCCTTGTTAAGCAAAGGCTTAAAAGCTAAAGAGGTTTAACAATAGCTAGCGTGTCTGGGTTTATTTACAGCAGCAGCCTCAGGTGGTTGATTCAGAATGACTTTGGCTCTGTTGCAGCTAACTGGCTACATTTGGTAGCAGTTGTTGCACTTGCTATCTTAAGAGAGGCACAGCATACATTATGGGTTTAAAACACCACTGTCGTGAGAAGTGGCATTAGGAAATAACAACGTTTAAAAGGGGACATTTTGAAAAATAAATTATATCCCATAAAAATGTCTTTAGAAAAATTATTTTGCAAATTGTTTCATTTATTTCACACAATTAATCCATGTGATTATTCTTTTATTAGTCTCGCTTTGCCAGACCATTCTCCACCCGCTTCGGAGGAAGGTCTGGCTAGTCCACACAGCATTCCAGTATAGGAGAAAAAAAAAGGTGATCTGGTTTATTGGCATTTCTTTAAACCAATCACAATCGGCTCTAAGCACCGGACGGAGCCACGGTGCCTCTGCAAAACAGCCTCAGGAAGGAACTTGTTTTGGTGGAACATGTGTACGTTCAAAAGTTGTTTTAGTCGTGCAACAGAAAACTCAGATTGGACAGATAGTCTAGCTAGCTGTCTGGATTTACCCTGCAGAGATCTGAGGAGCAGTTAACCGTAGTCTTCACAAATCCATTTTCCTGCGGCACCAGAGCAATCCCGGAAGTGGAACGTCGAGGATATAGACTGAATATACTATAGACACTAGATATGAAATCTTCGTGTTTATGTTGACGAGTTCAGTTCAGGTCAGAAGCAGCTTGCTTAATGAGAAATATGAAACCACGGAGAAGCTGAGTGGTGAACTGCTCTTCAGATGTACCGTGGCTCAACTAATTCAGGCTAACAAGCAGATATCAACAGTTGAGGTGGTTCGGGCATCTGGTAAGGATGCCCCCTGGGCGCCTCCCTAGGGAGGTGTTCCAGGCACGTCCAGCTGGGAGGAGGCCTCGGGGAAGACCCAGGACTAGGTGGAGGGATTATATCTCCAACCTGGCCTGGGAACGCCTCGGGATCCCCCAGTCGGAGCTGGTTAATGTGGCTCGGGAAAGGGAAGTTTGGGGTCCCCTGCTGGAGCTGCTCCCCCTGCGACCCGTAACCGGATAAGTGGATGAAGATGGATGGATGAAGCAGATATCAACAACACAAGACTTCATGTGGGTTGGGTTCATGTGCCGTTCTTGTCCCGCGTGTCACTGAAACGTACATTTTGTAACCCCACCCACCATCTTTTCCTAAACCTAACTATGTCCCGTTCTTATGCTGCATCAGTTAAACGTACGTCCCAACCCAGAGCGTCAAAAAGTGACGCCAATAGTCCCGACCAAACGCATCTAAATATGAGGCTAAAGGAAACTTTTTGTGTCACTAACAAACGCCAAAGGCACCTGACCGATTGTCGCTTTTTGACGCAATGAGAGTGAGAATGTGTTGGTGGAGGAAATGTGGATGCAATTTAAGAACTTGGGATCTACCCACAATCTCATATTTTATGTTCCTGTGTGTTTCTGGTGTATTTGGGGTATTTTGTACCAATGTTTCCACACTTTGATCACTGTTAAACAGTTCCATGTCTCCAGTGAATGTGCTCAGACAAGAGTGATGGTGGTGCATGGTTGGTGAGGTTCTCCCCATGGACTGTCAAGATACTCTTAAGTGTTACGTGTGTGTGTGTGTGTGTGTGTGTGTGTGTGTCTGTGTGTACATCTCATAGGGGTTGATGTGAATCCTGATACTGATGTGTAGCTGTAGTTTACAGGCACATATTATCTGATTACATGAGTGACCACTGACTGACCTCAGTAATACAGCGACACTGCCTCTGTGTGTTCTAACTCCGGCTACGCCACTCTGCATTCCAGACAAAAACTTGAAAAGAAGAGAAAAAAAGCACTTAATTAATTGCCTGACATATTTTGCAGTCCTTGTCCCAGCCAATTTAGTGGGAGATGTCAATCAGGTGGATTAGGCTTGTTTTTCTTTAAGCCCTGTGCTGACAGTGGGAAATGATTAAAAGGGGAGATTATGTGACAGCAAATTTGTGTTGATATCATTAAACTTTCATCGTGGACTGGGTCTAAAGCTCTAAATTGCTTATTAACTCAGCTTTTTGTGGCTGTTCGCCTATCAACACTTCAAATGAGCCAGATATCAGAGCAGTCCCCCCCTTCCCCACCCACACGCAACCCGTCACATTCTCTGCTCCTGCTCCATTCGGCTGTGGAAACATCCTTTGTGTGACTGGGATAAAAAAATATCTCTAGACCTTCTCTGCACTGCATGAGCATCCGTAGTCATGCAGTAGTCACAAGTCAACCATGGAAAAAGTGTTGTTTCTTTGGTCATAGATTTTTTCAGCAATATTCTATAACCGCGAATAAGTATGAATATTGTATGTTGATTGCTCAGAAAGATGTATTATGGTATTTATGCAAATGACAAAAAAAAATGTAGTGCTTAAAAGAAAGGTTAAGATGTTTTCAAGCTACAGCACTCAGATCCCATATGTACACTGAAAGAATTACAGAGTCCACAGTCGTCATTCATGCACTGAATCCATTCTAAAGTTCAACTAAAGCTAACGTGAAGCTTCAGCAGTCAAGGGGGGGGGGTGTCCCTGTGGCAATAAAAACCTGGACCCCCTGTGCCACAGCTATTATTGGACTATTTGCTTTTTCAGTTTTCCCAAATGTGAATCAAACAGTGACTTTGTTTACATGAACATATTATCCTATTTTTTGCCCTTATTCCAATAAAGACAATATTCCGACTAAGCTTGTTTCCGTGGCTAATGAAAGTGACTAGTCCTCTAAGATTTCTGTTTACATGCAGCCATGCAAAACAGGATTTTTTATTTTTAAGTTTTCCAGCGGTGGTGGACTTGTTGGACCGTGCGAACACAGCCTCCCTCTTTCATTCCTTCAACCAGCTTCTGGAAAAGGTCGGCGTAGCGATGTTTGTGCATATCAAATACCTCCCTATGCAAGTATTTCATGATGTTTAAAAGTAGCTGTATTTCTTATCTTCTGAGCATGCATCTCTATTGCAGCCGGACTACTTGAACTGTCAGCTGATTGGTTTGTGTAGGCCTACAACAACCATAGCAACACACATATCCCGAATGAGCTGTATATATGTCCGAAGAATGCCTCTAAAACTTGAATAATACCGACATATTACATGTCTTAATCAGAATTTTTGTTTTGCTATATTTGGAAAAAGGCCTTATTTGGAACATCCAAATGGAATATGCTGTTTGCATGACCTATATCGAATTTGAATATTGTCATATTCAGAATATTAATGGAACATTGGTGTGCATGTAAACATACTCAGCGTGTGTGGATAAACACAGTTGGACCCCTAAACTGATACAAATTAACCACGGACCCGCGCTTGATAAGATTTGGGGTCCCAGGGTACCCTACCTGATAGAGTTTTTGCTTTTAGATGTTTTATTACAGAAAGTGAATTAAACCCATGAGCAAAATAGTCCCTCTGTCATTGTGTTACTTACGGATGGAATTACAGTGAACTTTTTGCTGGGGACCCCTGGAATCCCCTCAAGGACCATGTCCTTGAATCCCCTCAAGGACCATGGACCCCACTTTGGGAACCACTGTGCTAAGAAAAAACAGTCATGCATCACCTTTTTAGCGCTGCTTTTAATGTTTGATTAATGTGTGTATTTCAGTGAGTGAATTTTTGTAGTATGTGTATTATCTTTTTAAAAACTCTTAAAGTGTCTTTGAGTGTTGCAAATGCACCATTAAAATAAAATGCATTATTCTTATTATTATTATTCTTATTATCTGATATGTGAATTGACCACTGACCAACAAAGTTTACTAATTGAATATTATGTGGTTTGGTTTATCAGAACAACACTATAATAACAAATCGGGCTCACTCGCAGATTTTGATCCGGCCCACATTTCAATTTATGTTCGCAATATATTTTGGCCCACCTAGGTTTTGTCACTTTTTCCGACGTTTTTTTGCTGCTTTTCCCGACGTTTTCTTCCAATGTTTTTGCCGCTTTTTCCAACGTTTTTTTTGGCACTTTGTCCTTTGATGGCTACGTTACTGTAGCCTGGTCTGGTACATTTCATTAGTACACAGAGTCTGGCCACTCTCCATTGACAAGTGTTAACTTCCTTGAAAGCGGGTACTCTGTTGAAGTTTAAAACTATTGGATCTGCCCAGAGCCACTCTGGATCTGCTGCAACCAATCGCTAACGTTTGGTCGTGACGTATGTCATGCGCATGTGCAACAAGAGGGGAGACCGACAACTATCGGCTTATATTTAGCATTAGCATCGCTAGCGTTAGCCTTAGCCAACTCCTTCACCACTAACAGAGCGAGCTGGAAAACTTTTCCCAAACCCCGTGGGGAGGAGGGCCACAACATCATGGCCACCAACACAACTCAGCAAAGATTGTTCTTGCTCGGGTTTTAACTTCTGGGTATTCGCCAGCGTTGCCACAACGGACCAAATGGCTTCACTCACATCTTTCTAGCGCACGTCCTCAACGTCATCGTTCACAGCCACTCCCTCTGTTCAATGATTGGACCGCCAAATATTTGGCTGGAGAAAACCCAAGAATATACCGCAAACCCAGACAGAGTACTGAAGGGAAATTAAATTAAGACTTTAAAGCAATAATACAGCCAAAGAATTTTGACTTTTTCAATGAAAAAGTAAAATGTCAAAGTGTTTGGCCCTTGACATAGTTCTCATTTTCCAGTGTGGCCCTTGGTGAAACTGAGCTTGACACTCCAGCTTTATACTATAATTATTCAGAAGGCCTGTCAGAAACTCTTCACTGCTAAATCAGTGCTTAGTTTCCCAGTGTATCTAACACAGTCCGGCCCCCCACGAGCTAAATTGGCTAGAACCACTTTAATCTGTTGCTTTAATATTTTTTCGCAACGCTGTGCTGACTTATACCAAACTCTGAAGCACTGAAATATCTTGAAATGTTGATCTGATCTGACTCAATGTCTTACTCTTCTGGCCTCAGCATGTCTTCAGTCATTGCTTCACTATTGCACCATAACCTGTCAGAAGGCCAATGAGCCTCCTGGTCTATGTTACAGATAGCACAGCAGAGCACTGTTCTCGTCAGTGATGGGATGTAAAAAAATAAAATAAAATAAACTCCCCATAACTTGAACTGGGAATCCAAATGGTGATGAAACATTACTGCTTCCTGTGGGAATATTTGGGGGTTTTAAAAAAGCAAGTTAAAAGCACACCTAGTTATCCCCTTTTTGTGCTAGAAGATCCCGTCAAAGTGATTTTTGAAGTTATTGTTAAAATATAATTATATAATTGAGAGGAAGAGGAAAATGTCTTTGGGGAAATGTCGGAAATGTTCCTTTTCTCTCTCAGACTCGGAGAGGACATGTCTGTAAAAGGCATGCAGAACAATGTAAAACATAGGCGTAGATTTGGGGGATGCAGGGGATATGTCCATGGTTACGGTTATGTCCACAGCTTACTGGACCACTTCACCATTTGATTCAGATGGTTTCCTATTTCCTTTGCATTGAAAGGAGCCAGTTGAGGTGGTTCGGGCATCTGGTAAGGATGCCCCCTGGGCGCCTCCCTAGGGAGGTGTTCCAGACACGTCCAGCTGGGAGGAGGCCTCGGGGAAGACCCAGGACTAGGTGGAGGGATTATATCTCCAACCTGGCCTGGGGCATTTGGGATCCCCAGTCGGAGCTGGTTAATGTTGCTCGGAAAAGGGAAGTTTGGGGTCCCCTGCTGGAGCTGCTCCCCCTGCGACCCGACACCGGATAAGCGGACAAAGATGGATGGATGGTTCCTATTTTTAAGAGACAAGTTCCCAAACCATAACACCAGGCAAAAAAGACTAAACGGATTCAATAAGAGCCCGATCAAATGGGGTCACCAAGATTCTGTCAATGTGTAGGGAGGACCGAGGGAGGAAAGACAACCCACTCCCCAAAAGACGTAAATATAACCGTTCAGGGGGCTCAAAACATGTACTGAAAACAAAAACTGTGTCTTCTTTGCAACATTGGGGGGGTTAAAGAACACAATGGGAATGAGAAAAATATAAGATGTAATTTCATGTCTTTATAGATTTGGACTTCTGGCTTTAACATGGTTTCATTCTCTTAACAGATTTGCTGTTGAGATGTACAAGATTCCTAAAAAAGAAACATCCCGAAACACGTGTGACATTTTGAATATGCAGAAAGTTTTGAACCATACAGGAGAATCATTTCCTTTACATTAAAACATTTGCACTATAACTCTTATTGAACATATTACTTATCTTTTTAATTGACTTATATTTCTTTATGTTATTTGTTCTTTATCTTTTTGTATTTTATATATTACTTTTTTTTTAATCTTATTTGTAAATATTTTGTGTTTTTTTTGTATTATACGTGTCCTTATTGCACCATACAAACATATTTTCAACTGTTCTGTTTGTCTGGCTCGTATTGCAGAATTGACAATAAAGTTGACTTGACTTGATGCAGAAAAAGCATAAATTGTTGCGTAAAGATTCACCAGAATGCAAGAAATTTAGTGTTTGACAACCCCCAGGATATAATGTTCCCCCCCAGTGTTGAAACAAAACCTACGCCCTTGATGTAAACACATTTCTACAACGTCTTACATCCAAAAGGACTAAAACGAAATTTGGAGGAATGTTTTTGAGATGTTGAGTGTGCTGCAGCACAGTCTTACTGGCAAAGTGATAGGAGTACACTTTCCCCCAGTTGATCTGGGGAAAAACATTGCATTTATTTTAAAAACAGAGTAACAAAGAAGTAATTTCAGAATACAACTAAATGGCATTTTGTAAGTATGCACACTTTTTTTTACATGAAAACCTATATTCTTATTTATGGTGTTTCTTCCACAGAGTCTGTGATGATGCATTCTATTTTTATTCAGAACAATCTCCCTGTCTAAATCGTTTGCGTGTTCTGACTGACACAAACAAACTAAATATTAATTTGTGAAACTGTCATTTAACTGTCTGAACATTCCACTAAAAGCAGGAGGAAGAGTAAAATAGATAGGAAATACATAAAGGCTGCGTTCAGTGGGGTGCAAGTCATTATTATTTTACATTATAGATTGATCTGTTCATTTTATTTATTTATCTTCAAAACAGACAAACAATTCCAGTGCTGGTTCCATGGTATCGGAATTTTGGATAGTCACCATGGAAACGTTAATTGGTCATGTGACAAGGGCTAAGAAGATTGGCAGAACAGGCAGCCAAGTGACAGTAGAGATGGAAATCTGCACTGGAAATCACAATTGTCAGATTGACAGCACTCTAGCCCAATGGATTGGGGGGGGGTGCACCGGGGGGGGGGTTAATCCTATCTCAGGTGCCACCACGTGCCTCCCTTCTAGCCCCGCCCCTGTCTCTGTAAATGATAGAGTGTGGTCTAGACCTACTCTATTTCTAAAGTGTCCTGACATAACTGCTGTTGTGACTTGACACTAGGGGCCCTATTTTAACGTTCTAAGCGCACGGCGTGAAGCGCCTGGCGCAGGTGCGTTTAGGGCGTGTCCAAATCCACTTCTGCTAGTTTAACGGCGGAAAAAAGGGTCCGTGCGCCAGGCGCATGGTTCAAAAGAGTTGTCCTTAAGTGTCTTAATTAATCATAGGTGTGTTTTGGGGCGTAACATGCAATAAACCAATCAGAGATCATCTCCCATTCCCTTTAAAAGCCAGGCGCGTTTGGACCTTGGAGTATTGCTATTATGATGGAGGATTTGCACCGTAATATTTTTATTTGTAATTTTTTGCATGTTTGTGTGCTGCTGGGTTTCCCTGTGTTTTTAACAAAATGTGAACGAGCCTAGGAGCATTTTACTAATTTGCTGTTAAAATAACAATGCAATGACTTTAGACCAGGTTTTTGTTGGTCAATGGCGCAATCACTTCCCACTGTCTCAAGGTTGCAATACGCCCAGAATGCACCTGAACACACTTCCCTGTAAGACCAGCACGCCCATGGGCACACAGATGGGCGCAGGTGCATTTGCTATTTAAACGACGTGGGCGCTGGACGGTCTTAAAATACCAAAGACACTTGCGGAGGATGGATGCAGATTTCCATTTGGCCAATAATATTGACATTTATTTACAATTCATTGCGATGTGCTGGAGACAAAACCCATAAATTGAAACAACTCACATCTTTTGTCCTCCGAGCATTATTGTGTAACACATTTAGGTTAATTATAATTTCAAACAATAATTATAATAAATGAAATAAATCCACTCTGAGGCAGAGGTACCTTTCCTAATCTCGAACACACAGACACACATGGCTAATCATTATGCAAAATGATGTCATCTGAGTGGTAGGAGTTACTGGGACAAAATATTTTCATTAAGAAATCTTTAAAAATACTTCACAAACTGTATCTATGTAGCCTGTGAGTGTCAGACAAATATAGCTACCTGTAGTAAACAATCAAGCTTGCAACGATCAGTAATTTAATAACAATACTGAAAATGTACAACATGTGTTTATCAGGGCAAATTACAGGTGGAATGAACACTGAGCTTTCATTGATGTAATCCTAACTCGGCTAACTTGCAATTAGCGGTGGCTGCTGTGTATGGGAACACTCAGTGTGTGTGTGTGTGTGTGTGTGTGTGTGTGTGTGTGATACGTCTGCAGCCTGCAGGCCAGCATCTTACACCATGGGAACATCTTTTCACCTTTGTTTAGTCTGTCACCACATCATGTCATCATTTACTTAAGACAAGAGTACATTGCATCACACACACACACACACACACACACACACACACACACACACACACACACACACACACACACACACCTACCTTCAGGATGTACTGTATACAGATACAATGTTACGCGAGAGATCGGAAACGGCGCTCCTGTTTTTAAAGAGCCATTCTAGTTGTTTGAAACATGAGGAAGAGCAACAAAGAGCTTTTGTGACACGGCACCCTGGTGACCATGCCAACCATGCCAGGCTCACTGTAACAACCGATCGCATTTCTACATGTGCAACTTGGCTGAGTGGGATTTCTGTGCCTTATTTGAAACTAATATTGATAAAAGCTGTTGTTCATCACTTTGGATTTACTCCTCTCTGTCTGTTTGTAAAACATCAATGTGACAGGAAACAGAGCAAACAACTAAAAGTTAACAATATATCACTTTGGCCTGGACAAAATGAATCAAACTACAGCTGTAAAAGCAAGCTTATTGTTAAAAGTGGCTCAACTCTGAGTAGAAAGTAGGGCTAAAGCCGACTTGTACAGTCTAAAACTGATGTATGGTTCATCCACGTGCTGGTAACAAGCTGTAAAATATATGAGATATGACAGCACGCTGTTGAAAATCAAACCTAGAGGAAAACAAGCCCAGAGAAAGCTTCTTGCATTAAAAACTGTTGTTATTATAAGAGGTGATTGTAGATTGTTGGACTTTAATGCATCAATATTCCAACAATAAAAAAGGCCAAATACAAACCTGTTTGTTTCATGTCTCAACACACAGTACGCAGTCTGAACTTCCATGGCTCTACATGGATAGAAATGGTGAGATGTCACAGCGCATCACAGAAATGGAATAACACTACAGTTTTGGGCTGCCTGGCAGTTCTGCAACATATTACGGATGCAGCGAGAACACCTGCTGAAGGTGACGTTGTGTGTGTGTGTTTGTGCTTCGGTGTCTGCGATCAGTGGGAGAAAAGTGAGCGCTGCTTTCCCTGTGGCAGAGACCAGCTGAGGGCAGGAACTCTGCCAAGTGTACCCTGTCTCATTTGCATGCATAGATGGCATAGTATTAGCATAGTAATAGCGCGAGAGGAATAAAAAAAAGCGCAGAGAACTAACAGGAGATATTTGGCAGCTGATACTCAGGGCCCAATTACAAGCGTTCGCCTGCATTCTCCTTTACTCAGGGGCTTTCTCATCTCACAGCCCTCTGCTCGGCTCGGCTCGGCACAGTGGGCCTATCTTCAAACTGTCAGCCTGTTTAGAGCTGGAGCTTGTGTGTGTGTGTGTGTGTGTGTGTGTGTGTGTGTGAGAGGAAACATATCAGCTCTGCACTAATGAGGATAGGGACAGAGACAGCTAGAATCCTCTCTACTGCTTCGCCTCTGCAGCTCTTCCCGCAGGATGGAGGAATGTAAATGAACTTTTCATATTCTGACTGAAGGGGCAGGCTGAAGAGCTGGAAGGTGTTCCAGGGAGGAGGCCAGGGAAAGATGTACTCATTGTGAGAAGCCTGACTTCAGTGAACCTAACCTGTTGATCGTTTTAAACTGTTTTGCTACTCAGCGCTGGCAAAGAAACTCCCACACACTGTCTAACGTGCAAAAAGTAATACATAATAGGCAACGTTGCGGTACTAGACCATCATCGGGCAAATGGTGTTACATCTTGAGAAGCCATCTGTTGTAGAAGGTGACTCTTTTTCTGCGCCAATTAACAACTTCCACATGAAATCAGCAGTGTTGGGAGTAACGTGCTACAAAAGTAACGCATTTACAGTAATGTATTCCTTTTTGCTGTAACACATTAATATATCGCATTACTAATTAAATGTAGTTAACATTATACAGGGGCAGTGGTATCCTAAAGGTTAAAGAAGCAAGCTTGTGACCGGGAGGTCGTCGGTTCAACCCCCAGACCGACAGGATAAAAATCTGGGAGGGGAAAGTGAAAGAGCAGCGCTTGTCCCTCCCTCATTACCACCACTGAGGTGCCCTCGAGCAAGGCCCTTAACCTCCAACCGCTCCAGTGGAGCTGCTCAGTGGCCAGCAGATCAGACTGTGGTTGTACTGGGCATCTTCTAGGTATGAATGTGTGAATTTTTGTCAGGTCGTTCATGTAAAAGAGAGGTTGACTCTCAGTGAACCTTCCCTGAATAAATAAAGGTTAAAAAAAAAATAAAAAGAATACCTCAGTAACGCGAGTTACAACGCATTTTAACGCAACATTTAGTGGTGTTTTGTTTTTTTAAGAATTCACATTCACCGACACGAGCAGTCCCGTCAGAACCAGAACCAGAACCAGAATCAGACAACATCTGCGTCCCAACGAGCTGCTGACAGATAGAAACATGTCGGGAATTTATGTTTTTGTCTCTATTTTTTATAGCTTTGGTTACTTTGCATATTCATATTAATTATACGAAATATTATGAATAATCTATGATGTCTTAAAGACATCAGGAGACTTTATTGATCCGGTGGTGAAATTGACAAGCCACCTGCCAAGTCAAACTTCCGCTGTTATTTTGGTGAAAATAACTCAAAAGTAATGCAAAAGTAGTGTAAGGCATTGCAATTCAGAAACAGTAATATTGTAATATAACGAATTACTCTCAAATGACAGTAACTAGTAATCTATAATGTCCCTGTATAGATGTGATATGATTTCGATCTTTATTGTTGGTCTGACTCAGGTTAAATCTTTTGTGAAACATGAACAAACACAATATACATGTAGAACTTTATTAACATTATCCAGTTTAACAGTCAGTCATAACGGAAAAAGAACATAAATAAACTACTTTAAAAGTTGATTTTCTTTGGGTCTAAATTACATGGTATCGGATCGGTGCATAAACTCCAGTACTCGCCGATACCAGCATTTTAGACCATATCAGAGGCTTTTCTGATACTTATCGGTATTGGACCATCTCTGATATTGACCTACTCTAAGTTTGAGATGAAACTCCACCAATTACACAAACAAAGCTGTGTTCCACTCCATCTCCCTGGCAACTGGCTTTACATGGTCTCTGGTTGTTGGAGATGGGGTGGCTACATGAGAAAGAACCCGAATCAGCAGGGTGGTCTTTTTCAACATACGGCTCTGCTGTGGGGTAAGTCAGAATCAACTCCTCTGGGCCGAATCACATCTAGCATCTTCTCCATCTCCATTTGAACAACAGTAACAGGCCCCGCAGCTCCAGTGAGAGGAGAAATGATTGAGTCACCTGGGATCTCAGTAAAGAACAGAGAGCGAAGCTCCCGCAGGGCCGCGGGTCAATACCAAACAGACAACTGCTCCTATTTACACACCATCACCCGTAGGCAACAACAAGCTGACCTAGAAAGAGAAAGCTGGAACAAAAGACTGAAGAAAAAATATTGAGTGGTATTCAGACTTGCGGCTCTGTTTTAATAAAACTGGGAATGCAAAGGCAAGTGCGAGCTCATGGCACAATACATTTTCACAGTCTTGGTGGCCAGAGGCCAGAGTGCAGCTGTGGCTTATAAAGGAGCTGTTCACCCATTCTGCATCTCTCACCTAGCATCGCCATCATCAGCTCAAAGTTAACTAATTCATTAAATGAATAGGATTTTAATATGATTTATGTCCACATACCTGCAAAACTAATGACTTTCCCATTAGCCTCAGCTATACTTTGTGATAAGTGCTAATTGGCAAGCTAACACGCTTAACTAACATGGTCAACATGGTGAACTATATGTATACTATATAACATTAGCATAGTAGCTCAAGGCACCTCTGTATTTGTTCTTTTCTTTTCAGGAAGCTTCACTTCAATTCACGAAAAGCTGTAAGTCGAGTAGCTTTAACTCTACATACTGTCCAATTTCTGTTATTTTGGCAGGAGCAGGTGACATTGTGATGAATATAACTTTATTCAGTTTTGATATGTTTGTTTGCTTGTTTCATTATGTGGTGAAATGTCATTTGAAAATGTACAGTAAAAAAGATGGAAATGAACAGATCTTGTGGCATTCCCCAAGGCACACCTCTGGGAACCATTATGTTAGGGGATGTCTGCTTTTGTTTGGAGATTTCTGTTTTTGAGAGTGTAGATAAGCAAAAGTAAAATAAATATTTCTGTTCTGCAATCTACAGAAGGAAATAAATTAACAAATTTCAATGCAAAGTCATATATATATATATATATATATATATATATATATATATATATATATATATATATAGGTAATATAATTTATAAAAGGAAGATACATTTGTGACAAGCCATTCCTTTGAAATATAATAAATAAATACTAATAAATAATTTCTCCTTTGGCCTGTCCCACATCAAACATGTAAATTATATAAACAATAAGATATTTGGTCTTCCATTGCTGTATGATTAGGAACAAATCATGTTTTTATCTGACGCTGGGCTTCGGCATCTGAGTGTCACATATGTTCACAATTAGCCGGAGACGAAGGTCCGGCTGCGGTGAGCCTGTGGAGATGGAAATCATGAGTTTATGACCTGTAAGGGATTAAAGCTGCATCTTGAGAGAACTGTGTGTGTGTGTGTGTGTGTGTGTGTGTGTGTGTGTGTGTGTGTGTGTGAGAGAGACAAGGGAGCGGCCGTCTGTTCCTACATCAGAGAGTCTCCTTTGTTTTCCTGACGTCTCTTAGTCTATGTTGCACCTCATCACAGCATGCTGTAATCGCAATATGGGTTGCAACTGCAGATCTATTTTTTCACTCTGTTTTAATCTTTCGTACATGTGTATAATATATATATTGAGTGTATGTATAGGTTGTATGGATTACACAATTACAGTATGTGTTGGATGTAACATTTATTGTAATATTTACCAGAGTGCTCATATGGGAGCCATCTGGGTAATATATGGACTACATGGTCACCAAGTAGGCTGACTTTAATGGACAAATTGTGAGAGCCCTTAAGGGCTAAAAATGTATTTGAGCTGGGAACACCGTGTCAGATCCCTAGTGGATATTATTGTAATCCCTCATGGCCAGCCCATGTGGGCTGCCTCTATGGACCCCCTTATGTGTTTCTTGTTAAAGGGTCCCCTTTATTAGTTTATTGGTAGTCTGGTTCACCAGATACTTTGCTGGGATAAAGACTGACATCCGGCAAGTCTCTCACGTGCTGGATGTCCCCACCCTCTTCCGCTGTCTCCGCTGCCTATTTTGCGAAGGCACCGTTGAAGCATCCAGGACTTATCAAAGCCCAGGACGGTTGTGATCGATTTGAAGAAATACAAGCCAGAGTGTTTATTTCCCCCTTCTATCGCAGAATATATAAGCGGCGTAGCCACACCATACTCAAGCGCTGACACAGAGATATGCGGATAGGTCTGACAATTCGAGACTAGTCTATTGAAAATGTATGGTTTTCCACAAAAAAAGAAGAAGCAAAAACCGGGATCCAGCGAAGAACTAGAAGCCCGAATGAGTTAGCAATGGGCTGGGGCCCCATTTGAGCAATTCATTCTCGTTTCCTCCCATACTGCAATGAACAACCTACAAAATGACCCATTTGTGCTTAAACGGAGCCCAAATATGAGCTCAAGGCTAAATACAGTAACAAACCTGGGAATGTCCCTGATCCTACTGCAGATTATATTTCCTTGTGTCAGGATTTGCGTGAACATACTGCACATATAAAATGAATAATGCTTTACACATGCAACTTGTATTTAAATGGGTAAAGAAGATATTGAATTTCCCACAGAAGGGGATGACTGAAATGCATCCTGCGTGTGTGATTTGTTTGTGACAAGGAGCGGGTTGGGTTATGCATTGTTGAGTCAAAACATAAGGAAAAAACTTAACCTCCTTCTTATAGTGCCCTCGATGCTAACCAAGGTTGGTTTGTATTGCAACCCTGAAGGTCCAAAGTTACACAAAGCCAAAGCTGAAAATGACACTCAGGAGACAGAGAAACGCCCTGAGGGATGCAGTCATCTAGGATTACTGGGCTGGAGAGTCTGCAAATCATATTACCATTTCCTTGTATTTTACGTCTTACTCTTGTCAAAAGAGAGCTGCTTCAACTGGATGTGCTGAGGCTATACCCATATCTGTTTCAGCTCAATGTCAGAAAACTTAAATTTCAAATTGAGCAAAGTTAGATTCAGTGGTTTCTTTAGTCATGCCATTTCGCTCTTTAGATTGCTCTAGACTCACATTCAGAGTAATTTAAACCAACTCAAAGGTTTGAGTTTGAAGGATTGTGACTCCTTTAAAGTCAGTAAAGACACTCGAGAAAGTAGAAGTAACAAAAGCCAGAAAACATTTTTATGAAGCGCTGCCTAATGTAGCAAATTGTTATGTTTAATATTAAGTTATATCCATAACATAAAATTTGTATAATTTCAGTAAACCAAGCAGCTACCAGGAGCTAAAGCTCCCATTTCAAGTCAAATCTAACCTGACGCACCAGATAGTTTTTAACACAGGATTATCTGAGAAGCCGTTATTGGAATTGTTTGGGAAAGGGTAGGCACTAACCTGGCAGGTGACTGGATGAACAATCTGTCCATAACTGTCTTTCACGGCTAACTTCAACCAATCAGATCAACAATCCATATGAAATAGTAGGTGAGCACCGGAAAAAAACAAGCTGCAGTCTGACTATGCGATTCTTGGCATCTTATTTCTCATTTTGAGATACTAAGTCAATATTTTGAGAAAGTTTCTCATACTTTGAGATATTTTGTCATTATTTTGAGATACTAAGTCAATATGTTGAGATACTAAATCATTATTTTAAGATAGTAAGTCAATATTTTAATATATTAAGTCAATATTTTATGATAGTAAGTCAATATTAAAAATATTATATAAGTCAATATAAAATATTACAAAACTTTAAAATATTGACTCAGTATCTTAAAATATTGACTTAATATATTAAAATATTGACTTACTATCTAAAGAATTGACTTACTATCTCAAAATATTGATTCAGTATCTAAAATATTGTCTTATATTGACTTACTATCTCAAAGTTTTGACTTATTATCTCAAAATATTGATTCGGTATCTCAAAATATTGACTTAGTATCTCTAAATAATGATAAACTTTAACATATTGACTTAGTTTCTCAAAATATTGACTTAGTTTCTCAAAATATTGACTTAGTATCTCAAACTGTTGACTACGTAACTCAAAATATTGACTTACTATCTCAAAATAATGAGAAACTTCAAAATATTGACCCTAGTATAGCAAAATATTAACTTAGTTTCTCAAAATAATGAGATACTTTAAAATATTGACATAGTATTTCCAAATACTGACTTACTATCTCAAAATATTGACTATCTCAAAATATTGACTTAGTACAGTATATCCAAAGAATGACGTAGTTTCTCAAAATAGTGACATAGTATCTCCTAATATTGACTCACTGCCTCTAAAACGTAGGAAAGCTTTTTTTGCACACCTCTTTTGTCGGGCAGGTGGGTAGGATATAGGGGTGTAACAATACACTCAGCTCGCGATTCGATATGTATCACGATACTGGGTTCACGATACGATATGTATCACGATATTTTGAAAAAAAATGCAAAAATTCAACTGAAAATCAAATAACAGATTTATTTAACATTAACAGTGTTCAATAACTGTCTTGTTATACATACAACTTAAAGAATGTACAATACTTACTGTACAATATAAATCAAGATTTAGTTTAACCTTCTGTATGTAAAGTCAGACGTCATATCCTATTCATTGGAGCATGAATGCAGTGAATGTAAACATGACGCTGGTACGGTAGCTCAACCAATAGGATTAAACGGACATCATAGGCCGGGACACACAGGGCCGATTTTCGGCCGTTAGACAGTCTGGCGAGGTCAGTGACGCAAATCTGTTTGGTGTGTCCCGTGCCGTCGTCAGTCTGGGGGGCTGTCAGCGTTCATTTTCGCCGCCCTGACATATTCGGTTGGCGGCAAGGCCGTCGGGACTCACCCGGAAATGGCGAGCAGAATGAGGTGACTAGAGTCTCTCAAAATCTGATGAAAATCTTTTAAACTGACCTTTGTTGATCTGAAATGAAGACAGATTCAGCAACTGCACGGCCTATTTCTCGCTTAAAATGTTTTCAGAAACACGTTTCAGTGAACTATTTTAGTACAATATGAGATTGTATTCTGAACCATAGATATATACACTAGATGTATATATCTATGATTCTGAACAAGCCGCCATGACAGTCTGGCTTTCAATTTCCGGAGAAAACAAACCCATGTGACGCATTCGTCCAATCAGCTGCCGGTTTTCATTTCTTGGGCAACAATACAGATTAGCGCCGGCTGTTGTTATGGAGGCGTATTACGTCTCGTCTCCTCTCGTCTTTTTGATGTGTCCCGAGGCAGTTTTTTGCATATTGTTCTATATCTATGTTTTTTTGGATCTCGGGGACCCGACTGATCATCTCGACTGGCTTTTCTGCCGATGGTCGGCTGTCTGGTATGTGTGTCAGCACATGTATGGTGGTAGTAAAAAAAAAAAAAAAATATATATATATATATATATATATATATTTTTTTTTTATAATAATATCGCCATACCTCTACGATACATATTGTAACATTTTTGCATCGCGATAAATCGTACCACGATATATTGTTACACCCCTAGTAGGATATGATCAAAAGTAGCAGATCAAAAAGTTTAGGGAAAATCGTAACGCGTAATGGTCAGTTTTTTATTTAAAGTCGCTAATGCCGCTCCGCTTTAGACCACAATTACCACACAACAATAGTATTCTTCCTGTTTACATCCACCCAAAGTATGAGGGAAACTCTAGTGGTAAAATCTCAAATTACATGTATTCCCATAAAAAAAAAGATATCACGACTGCTCCAAATCACAGAGGACACAGATACTGTATTTTGAATTTGCACAAAGTTTTGGACATTGCTCAAACACATCTGAAATATTACAGTCCAAGGGTTTATTAATACATTAACAACAAAAGACGCACAACAGGAGGGAGGAGTAAATGATGCCTAGGCTACATGTGTGCTCACTCAGATATAATTAGAAAAGCCAATCCAAAGGAGAATAAATAGTTGAAAGCAATACAGAATGCCTCAGAGCCTTACTTCAATATATTCCATTATATTTCCCTTTACATGAAGATATTTGCAGCATACATTGATTCAGAGAAAGGTAGAAATAAGTGCATAAAAATTCACCAGAATGCAGGAAATGAAGTGTTTAATGCTCAAATTTTTCAATAAATAATTTTAATTCTTTTGGTGTTATTGGAATAAATAACACTTCAAAAAATCTCAACATAAATCTCACACTAAACTGAAAAAGGCTGTTGCTGCAATTTTGTTAATTTTACCGGAAAAAAACACTTTCAATATTATTAGATGAGGAGCCTACAATCACAATAATGAAGTTACTGTCTGTGTATATGTCTGACCTGGGCTGGCACATGTTCACGTTAAAAAGCGTGTGCAGTCACGCACAGTGTCCTGGTTTTAGCTCTGGGAAATCTGGTCATCCTATGTATAGCAGATTGGCAATATTTTCCTAGCGGTAGCTAGCGTGGTTACATTTTTCAAAACAAATCTAGTTGTAGTCTTGCAAATTGTGACCCTGCAAGATCTCCAGTCTTTACCTATTATAACAGATAATCTTTAGATGTAAGATGGTGTCAGACTTTCAGTTAGTCATCTAGTGTATGGTAGGCATTATTTGTTTTTTTTTTACTATCCACTCTCATACATGAACTCTGCTCTGCTAAATTGCTCCACAGAAGAGGCCTGGTTTGTCCCATTCTGTATGGTGTGATTGCATTGCTGTAAATCCAGTGCTGTAGGTCTGTTGGCTCGTGGGTAAAAGCAGCTTGTAGCTGTGTAACTTTGAGCGATGTGGCCAAGGTATGTTGTAGCGATTTCGTATCAATATGTCCCTTGTACTGTATGTACTAGATATAAATAATTTTTCAGTACTAAACTGGTCATATAGTGCACTTGGCAACTTGTTGAAATTTAAAATGTGCTGAATATGAACAGGTATGACTGACCAAATGCAAGAGGTAGATTTGTCCCCATCAAAAACTATGCTGAGTTAAAAATAACCATTCAGGGGGCTCAAAATATTTGTTTACCATTCTAAGGCGTAAATATCTTTCCTATCGATTTCAGACACCCCTGTGGAGGACCATACCATCTTAACCTTGCAGCGGCACGTTGGTGTTGCAAAGGCAAAAAAGCACAGTCTCTCTGTCTTTTCTCTCTCTCTCTTTCTCTGTGAAATGAAGGGTTAGCCTTATGTCCTGTCGGAAATGTCGAGCTCTATAAACGACCTGACGGTAAACAATAACTGGATCTACACAAATTGCAGCATAAAAAAAAAATCACCAGCATGCAGGAAATAAAGTGTTTGACACTCAAGGTTTTCTAAGGGATGATGCCCAGCCCCCTTATAATGTGTCCCCCCCCAATGTTGAAACAAAACCTACGTCCTTGCTTTACACTATCAATACATTTTTGACAGAACTATGACTCTATCCATTCAAGCTCAGATGACTGTGGAGTGTTGGAAATTGTATGTTGGCATTTCAATTTGTCAATCATTTGTTAATACATACTGTATTTTTATTAAAAACTGTCCCAGAACTTGAATGTGCCACTGACACGCCAACTAATGACATCTCCTACAGTAGTCTTATTCTTATTCTTGTAATGTAATATGTACGCCAAAAGCCTGTAAAATAAACGCATTTAAGTGGTAGTTGTGGTTGCATCTTATTTGAGCTACTGTATACTTTCTTCTTCTTTTTCTTCTAGCTCATCAGTTGGACTTTTACTTCTGTAATGCAGGACTTCCATTTCAGTAATGACGTTTTTAGACTGTGTTCAGTGCGCTTCTTGCTTTCTCAGGCAGGAAGAAGCAGAGCTAGGGCTCAGTTCACCTTGACAGCCGAGCCCCAGAGACAGGATCTGGGTTCAGAGAGCTGGAGAGAGAGGCGAACGCTACACAGACGTGGAAGACACTGGGCCGACAGGGTGAAAGAGCTGGGGAGGGAGGGGTAGTGAACCTTTGGCTTGCATTTGACAGCTGGCAAGCTGAAGAGAAACACAATACACCAATGGAAAGACCACAGAGGGAAAGAACCCAGTAAATGCACTGATAGAGTATGGGTGTGAAACGCACTTTAAGGAGAGTTTTGTCTTTTTGTGGCCGGGTGTTTGTTACAACAAAGCCTTTAAAAAATTGTATGCAAGTGTAAAAAAAAGAATCATGTAATGGGAAAATTACATTTAAGCACAATTCCTTATATTTTTATGTTTAATTCGTACTTTACTTCTCTCACAAATGCTGAAAGAGTTTATCTCATTTCCCACATGCAGATTTGGATTCTAACTTTGTGAGACACCCAGTCTGGAACATTATGTGAGCACTGTTAGCCTGAACAGATAAAGGTACAAGGTCACCCTAAAACTATCTCTAGTTTTCCCATGCCAGTTAAGATGTAACTGGGGGGTGAAAGTCATACAGGGAGGAGGAGGTGAGATGACTCCGAGATGTCTCTTGTATTTCTCTGATTGTCTTCATGTGTATCAGATTGCCTGTCAAAATTGTAGCGTCATACTAAGCCAAGTGCATGTGTGTTGTCACTCTGAAGATGCATATACGCCTGGTGTGTTTCTGTTCACTCATTTGAGAAACTGACTCCACGCTGGGCTGCGGCCTTTTGTGAAATCATGTTCCTCCTATTTGCAAATATATATATGTTTTTAATAAAATACAAAAACCCAACTTGGTTCTGGTCTCAGACTGTGTTATTTGTTTCAATTTACTAAACTCTGAAAACTCTGAAAACTCTGAAAACTCTGAAAACTCTTCCCCCTGCTGCAAAGGAAACTTCCACTGCAATCATGCATGTGCAAGAAGTTAGACTGCTAACTAGATAGCTTGATAGATTCTTGTCATGAAATTTACATGGCCACACAGAGCTGGCATCTACGCTCAGCTGGTGGAGCACTGCATGCCCCGACACACACCTTTGAAGTCTGAGCTCAGCTTTTTCCTCACCACTGGAAAATATCAGTCTCTCTTTCTTACTCTCTCTCTCTTTCTCTCTCTCTCTCTATCACACTCACACTCACATTCACACTCACATGCACGCATGCACACACACACACACACACACACACACACACACACACACACTGTGCACATGTGAGATGCATTAATCCTTCAGCAGCTGGGTTGCTGTGCATGTGTAATCATTGCATATTATTATCTATCTACAGTGGCGTCTCCAGTCAGAGCGTCAGCAATGCTCCGTTTATCTGTGGTTATTTTTGTGGCATTTTTCTAGATTTAATTCAGACCAAATGAGGGACCCAGTGTAACCTCGGTATACAGGCTCCTGGGGATACTTGACAGATGCAGCCTCACTCTTGGACCCCCGCACCCCCCCATCCTCTTGTTCGTGGTTATTTTGGTTGCTTTCCGTTTGCTACTTTGCTATTCTTTTCCATTACTTCACTTAAGGAGCAAACTCAATATGAAAAAAAAATTGTCCGGAATTTCTCACATACACAACGGCAATTACACCGTGGTCACATAGCTGGTTTGTAATTTGGTCATAAACAACGGTGGTTAGATTTAATGTAAATGTATAGTGTATGGTTTTATGAAAATAACTTAAATTCCCTTAATCACCATATATATATATATATATATATATATATATATATATATATATATATATATATATATATATATATATATATATATATATATATATATGTTGATATATGTCAACAGTATATGGGGATTTAAAAATCATTTTACGAAATGATACTGATATTGGAAATTCAGATTTATTGTGATGTTGGGGCCTTATGCATATACATATTTAGTAATGTAAGGGGAATGTGGGGAAGAGGGTTGTGCATATTTATGTATGAAGGTGCCTGTACTTTGTATGCACATTGTTGATGATGTAAGGTGAATATGTAAATGCAACATTGGGAGGTTGCAGGAAGGGTAACATGCAAATGTATGGTGATAAAGGGAACTCTTGTGCAACACAGGGAATACAGTGACATATGGACGAGAGTGTTATGGCTCAGAAAACAAAGAGTGAAGAGGAAGAAAAAAAGTAAAAGGCAATAAAGCCGAGGGAGTTTTATTTGTATTCCAGGTGTAAAATGCACAACCTGGGGTGACGTGATGATATCCATCTCTGTGAGACAAAAGATAGTGAGGAGTTTATGATGACACCAGGCACCACATTTCTGCACTGCTTGATTTATTTTATTTAACCTTAATTTCTACAGGTAATCTCATTGAGACACAGGGTCTCATTCTCAAGAATGGGACAGAACATCGGAACACAACATCAGTTACAGACAGGCAAACAGATTACCACAGTATTAACAAGATTTACCAAATATTACATACATTATTTGAAAAAAAAGTGCCAAGTTCTTAATATTAATAATGATTTTGCCTAAGCTGTGCAGATGCAGTCATACAGTATCTTTTGTTACTGAAATAGAAGTCATTTAGCATGTAAATATGTTAAATGCAAAAATTATAAAGTTTTTTTTAATGTTCTCAAGGTTTTGATTCACATAAAATGTACTCGTATATTTTGGGGCGTTGTGCAGCCTTTGTGGAGTTAGCGTGGGGAGGGCGGTGCTGAGGCCAGAGAGAAACACAGGGAAATATCATTAAAATTTTTTAAATAATCTCTGATAAAAAAATTATTTTTTTACAATGTCTCTTTAAGTGCTTGTTGTTGAATTGTTCTTTTGTGTTCAAGCATGAAAAATATGGTAAATGGGAAGGATGTAACATTAACGCTGTTAAGCTGCACACTGTTAATCTGCATACAGAACAGCAATTAACATGTTAATTAAAACATCACACAATAAGTAGCAATCAGCCGTTACGTGTTTAACATTTTGCTTCTCACTTTTGCAGTTTTGAGCAAGTCAGCAGCAGCTGAGGTTTAAATATCTTTGATCGTATGGATTATATTGTTTATTCTGCAATTATTTCCACGCAAGTTTCACATTTGATTACAGAAAATGTAAGACACACACTCATGCTTTGTGCTAATGAAAAGACCACAGCACACACTTTCACACGCCATGTTTCATCTGTCGATCACAGATTAGTAAATGCATGTATGTTATGATTTTTGATCTATTATAATAAAGATGCTATGTAGGCCAGCTTGTGATGGTTTGTAGATAAAGATCAACTAGTCTCTCCAGAAAAACGTGATTATAAGATCGAATAATTCAATGCATAATCAGCCAAAGTCTGCATATTTATGCGGGGGCCGCATTTTTATCAAATATGCTGCACTTTCGCCGCACAAATGCGCTTACATGATTTCATAATCCCCGCATTTTCATTGCAAAAAAGTCACATATATCTTAGCAGAAAGTTGAAAAATGTTGCATTTACTTCACACAAGAGCAGCCATTTTCCCCCGTTGCCATGGGAACGTTATGAAGTGACGTTATGAAGTGACGTTATGAAGTGACGTTATGAAGTGACGTTATGAAGTGACGTTATGAAGTGACGTAATTACGCGACGTGAACATCATCGAAAAGCAGGTTGTTGGGGGAATCACTTTTTTTTCTCTTTTTCATCAAATTAATTAATTAATTTATTTATTTTTGCAAGTTCCTGCAATTTCATCGCATAAAATTGCATAAATATCCCGCATATTCCATTGCATTTTTTTAAGAAAACGTGCCGCATAATCAAGGATTTTTGGCCCCAACAATCACAAAAAAAAATCTGCATTTTTCTGGAAGGACTGATCAACCTGTGCTACTCAGTCATAATCATGACTTCCAATGAAACTGACTCATTATTATAAAGTCTTACTCCCATAAACAACACTATTAACACTATAACAACAGTTATCTGTAGTATTACATAAAATATAATATTGCAGTTGTAACACATCGAGGCTTGCTGACCACTTTTATCAAAGACTCGTAGAGGAGCTATGGAAACCCCCCCTGGGAATTTGGACTGCAGCATGGTGTGCAGAGCCCACTGAACCTCCTGCCAGTCTAATAGACATTAGACATTGAACCACTTTTGCACAGCTGCAGCATCAGAGTTGGAGCCTGCGCATCTAACACAGTGCTGAGATGACATGCCCCTCACTCTCTGGAGGTATTGCCATGTGTTTGAAGTTGAGCAGCTCCAAATTGTAATTCTGTTCTACTGGAGAAAACCCTTGTCCCTGACACATCTTTATTTTCTTTTCCAATTCACAGCATGCATCTCTCCCTCTTACCTACAAAACACGTCACGTAATTTATCTGCTTTCTACACATATGCCCACCTTTTAACCTTTTTCGAGCGCTACCACTATTAGTCATTACTCAAGACATGCGATGCCTCTCCCTGGCCTGCCTCCCACCCAACCCCACCCCACCCACCCACCTCCACGTTAAGCCCTGGGGCTGGATATCTATAATTCATCTTTTATCTGGCACTCACAGTCCTGCATGCTGTTCCACGCAGCCGTTGCCCACTTCACAGGGTGAAGCCGCTAGCTTTAATACAAATCTCACAGGGCACCTAGAAATTGATTGTAATCCAAGGTAAACAGCCTGGTTTGCATAATCACGCGTTTCACAAGTGAGCATCACAGCAACTGAGGCTGCAGCGCTCAGGCTTTGGTTTCAGGGGGGATATGGCGTGCCAAACTGGCACCAGCACCACTGCTTTATAGGGTCTTAATAGCAACAGGGGGCCTGACCCCGAATCATATCAAAGGAAAAAATGTTGTTAAAGGGAAAAACTGTGAAAACGTGCATTTGTGTGTGGTACTTAGAGCTGGAACAAGAAGAAGCACGAGGCTTGACCTCCCTGTGCGCTGCACTTTATGACTTTTTCCAACTCAGGGTGCATGCAGTGTGCTGAACACAGCTAAACTCGCAAATCCATACGGGGTCAGGCTGTGTGCTGTGGATCTCCATCATGATGTAGACAGAAATGAAGGATGAAATGTGAAGAATAAATCTGCAACACTGACTAACTTGCTGGAAGAGACTGTACTTTATTCGCCTGTGTTGAAACACGGATTTCTTCTAGAAAAGTACACAAAGTGCAGAGCAGTGACAAGCTGCTGATTCTTACACTGTAAAATGTCTCGCTCAGCAGGGCCGTGCAGAGACCTCTGAAGGGGCAGGTGCTCAAAGTTAAAAAGGGGCATATGGTACCCGATTTTAAAACACCACTGCGTTAGGGCTGTGTATAGCCACAGTACAGGCGATGATACAGATGTTACCGTTTAATATATTATGATGTATCACAAAACTGTAAGCAAGGCGATAAAGGAGAAGCGTGTCATAGTATAAAGAACACAATGTGCATTAAAAGAGTTAAAGTTTTTTAAACAATCATAACGGTGAGCTCTACAATCTGTGGGATTCCTAAGTTATGGAGGAGAGAGAGTCAAAGCTTGCTGACACTGTTAAAGCGTAACTCTCGCCAAAATGCAACCTAGGGTCTTTTTGTGAATGTACCCGAGTTAAACCATCGTTTAAAAGCATATTTAGGACAGAATCGCCACTTTTAAGATTTACCGTATTTTCGTATTTCGGTCAAATGGCCTTTTGAATGGGAGTGCTAGGGGCACTTTTATGCTAGCCTCAAAATAGCTATTTTTAAAACACTAAGAAGGCTCGACACAACATGAAACATTGCCCGAAGTATCACCAGGGGCTCTAAACCTTAACGAAAGCGTTGAGAACATTGTTTGTGTACCCAGAGTTTACTAAAAAGAAAGTTTTTGAACTCACCATAGCTCTTGTTGTTTCCAGTCATTTTCCGAATGCAACGGAACAGGGAGGAGAGTAAAGATGGAAAGCTCCTAAAGCTTAGCTCCATATAAATGCACGTAATATTTCTTGTTTTGTTGTTATTGATAAAGAATATTGACCTTGTAGTTGAAAAAGGAGCCTCATATGGAGTCTGTTCATTCGCATTCGGATATCGACTCGTTTTGACTGCCGAGGTGGTAGTGGCTGGAAACAACCAGAGCTACGGTGAGTTGTTCAAAACCTTCTTTTTAGTAAACTCTGGGTGCACAAACAATATGTTGTCAATGCTTTTGTTAAGGTGTAGAGCCCCTGGTGATACTTGGAGCAACGTTTCATGTTGTGTCGAGCCTTCTTAGTGTTTTAAAAAATAGCTATTTTGAGGCTAGCATAAAAGTGCCCCTAGCACTCCCATTCAAAAGGCTATTTGACTGAAAAACGAAAATACGGTAAATCTTAAAGGGATACGCCACCGTTTGTTGAAATAGGGCTTATCACGGTCTCCCCTAGCTGTAGATAGGTGGCCGCCGCTAGCTAGCTTAGCGTAGTGAATGGAATCCTATGTTGCCGGTTAACATGTTGTGAGTAAACAAAAGACAAAAAAACAACCTCATTACTTGTACTGAGACAAAAAATGCGTTGGCCCACCTATCTACAGCCTGGGTACACCGCGATGAGCCCTATTTCAACAAACGGTGGCGTATTCCTTTAAAAGTGTCTCTTCCGTCCTAAATATGCTTTTAAACCCTAGGTTGCATTTTGGCGAGAGTTACACTTTAAGAAGTGACTCACTGTGACTGACCTGATGTAATGTTCAGCTTACTGGTTACAGCAAAGGCAGAGTGAGATGCTTCCAGGAGACAAAGAGACAAAGAGCTGCAACTAGAAGAAAACAAGGCACCAGATTCAGAAAACAAGTGTGGGAAAATAAACGGAAGAGTGGACATTAGTAGGGGGAGGGAAAGGGATGAATAGTGATGGCTGTGGTAAAAGTTGGAGAGAAAAAGATCTATATTGATGAGCACAATATACTTTAACAGTTTTGAGTGTAAAAAATGAAGCGCGCTGGACTTTGTGGTTTGCTATACTCACAGTGCTGCTGAGGTGAAGATACTCTCCTTAGTGGCCCGGCTAAAGCCCAACCATAGGAACAAACTGCTGCCTGGAATCACATGCTACTTGGAACTATAGACATGAAAAAGAACATCAGGAGGAAATTAGATTAATAAAGTGTTACATGTTAGCATGGCAAGATGGAAAATTTGATGACACAGCTAGGACTCCATGTGACTAACCTGATGTAGTGCAGGGCTGACTGGCAGGAGAGCAGTCACAATTCAATATATTAATATATATCCCAATACATTAAACACTGAAATATATTGACTTTTTTAATGATAATATGCTTTAACATAAAACATCCTACCTCACTATAAACATAACCGACTACAGGTACATTTGAAACTTGACACTGGCACACAAAAGCATACAGTTGGTGCAAGATAAACACTAATGTAACAGTAGGCTAACATTAATCCAGAAATATCGTGATAAATGTAACTTTTTACTTCACTGTATAGCCTAGAACTTAAATACATTTTGCTGATAATAATTCGGCTGCTAAAAGGATCCTATAGCCTAATTCTCCAAACACTGACTGATTATAAAAAAACTTTTAACACAGGATGCTGTCGCCTGACCCCAGCACACACACACACACACACACACACACACACACACACACACACACACACACACACACACACACACACACACAGACTTCTGTTGACCTATAGAGAACTGCTGCTGTCTCTTGTGTATCAGAGAATGAAACGGTGACGCTATAAGGCTATCACACGATGACTCTAGTGTGTGCTCTGATAAAACGAGTAATTGTGGCTGCGGCAGCTTGTGCAGTTACCGCGAAATGTCACTACTTCGAAGTTAGCTGCCGCTGCCACAGATTTAACTTGCCGGCTGGCTGGCTGGCTGGTGGTCACAATTTAAAGAAAAAGAAAATGAAAACGAATCTAAAGAAACAAAAAGGTTATTTATGTTAAAAAACGATTAATATCGTCCCTTATCGATCACTATCATTGTCAGTACATTTATAACTTTCACCTTCGGACTGTCCAACACATTCTCTCTCCCATCGCGTCAAAAAAGCGACCCTTGGTCAGGTGTCAAAATGTACGTTTCAGGGACAAGTACGGGACATGATCCCCGGTCTCCTGGGTGAAAGTCCTGTGTTGTTTGATCCATCCACGCCCCCCAACCAACCTCCTTATGAAGATTTTCGGTCCTTCATACTACTCTCTACCGTTGTCTCTCTTAATACTACGTCATCTTACAGCGCCGCGGTGGAGCTACTGCTGTGCCCGGTCAGCAGTCGGGATGAATATTCTGCCACAAATTAATTCTACATTTAATATGCTCCTGGTGTTTCTCAATCTCACTGATTGTCTGAGCAAGCTGGACCACTGTCCATATATAACTTTACTGACAGAGAATAATGGCTGTATCAGTTCCCCCTTCAAAGAAAACCAAACAGCAGGTGATCTGTCTGGCCCTGATTCCTCTATGTACTGTATTTCACAACAGTTGCTAAACAAGATCAAATGACTAGTTTGGTTACAAACAGAGGAGCTTTTCTTATTAGTATATATGTTTACATTTATATATTTAATATGACCTCTGTTTTATTAGGAATGCCAATAGTAGTACTCATTTATATAGCCATGGAGAATACAGAGGATTAAACAACCATGATGGAGGTCATTATCTCCACTCGAGTTTCTGCCGGACGCCACAATCTTTTGAACATAGCCATACTGTAGCCATACTCTCCACATTTAAAGGTGCTCTAAGTGATATGACGCGTTTTTTAGGCTACAACATTTTTTGTCACATACAGTAAACATCTCCTCACCATCCGCCAGCTGCCTGTCCCCTGACCACACTGTAAAAAAAGCGGTCTCTGTAGACAGCTCAGGCTCCACAAACGGCAACAAAAACAAACTGCGCCAACCTCCACCACCAAACATAACAAACAGTGTTCCAGCCAATAACCGACAAGAAGGAGCTGGTTGATACGTGTTGAAATTGACTTTTATGAAGAATTCTCCTTTAATGAACTTGGCTTTCAGTCTGGGGTTTATTTCAGACACCGCACACACTGTGTACAAAACTTATTATAACTTATTCCACTAACTCTGCTCCAGTCGCATCTAGTACACGTCTGCTTCCTCCTTCTCTATCTATCTTCTGCACACTTACAACACACACACACACACACACACATACTGAATTCTCTTAAAGGAACAGCAGCACCATTTTACAACAAATGCCTTATCGCGCTGATGTGACAGAGTCCAACCCGAACCCAAACATAATTTCTAAATATCTGTCCGAACCCGGCCGGTCGGGTATCCATCCTCTAGTCTGGACCTAATCTATCTGTAAAGTGTCTTGAGATTACTATTGTTATGATTTGATACTATAAATGAAATTGAGTGGACCTTTTTTCCCAGCAGACATGTTGACTTGTCATAGTAGGAAAAGCACAGCTGAAATTGAGAACCTTAACAATGGCTCAGTTCCATCAAGTGTCCCAGTAAGCTATTTCAGTAAGTCAGCATGCACGATACCAGGGCCTCTCCTAAGTGGAATGCAGCCATCATTACAGTTTTTTTTGATTACTAAACGACAGTGGGCACAACTGGAGTCACATGTGCAAAACTCTAACTACAGTCTGCACAGCAGCAGTTCATGTGGACCAAACTCTAGTTCGTTTTTCATTGCTTGAACACAGTTTTCAAAACTCTAAACACTTATCCCATGACTTTAACCACAACGTGCACAACACTGTAGATTTACAGCACTTTGTTCAAATGCTAACACGCTGCTGTCAAAACTGTTAACCACACATTCAAAACAGAATAGATTTCAGTCTGGTGCCTATCAAACACTGCTGATTGCAATTTTAGCTGAAAGCCTAAGCAGGTGTCTTGTTTTAGACTAGTTAGTGAACATATATGGTATTTATACAGAGAAAGCTCAGAAAGCCTTTTTTGTATACAAACACCAAATAAGAATGAAACAAGTATACACTGTACCGTTTGAGAGACACAGGTAAAAGAGCAAAGATACCAATATGTCCAGGTAAGATGTCTGAGGTTATGTACACAGCTATAAAAGAAAGTGAAAAACACTATATCTTTACAATAGTAAAACTGCATTCTTACTGTTTTTCAGAAAGTAATGGAGGTGAAAGCAATAGAAACACCACATTTGTTAGTATTTAGAGATGACGCAGACATCTAATGTGATGAAGAAAACTTGCCACATGATTCTGGAGAGAGGCAGGATTAGTCACACTATTCTTTGTTACTGTTACGTATGTACCTTTAGTTTTTTTCCCTGTAATTCCATAAATTACTAGAGACAAAATACTATATTGAAGAAAACTGCTGATTTTCATTATTCTTGTTTACCTTACGTAAAATTGGTATATTATACAATCTATATCTTTTCCTTAAATAAACTATTGAGTAGTGTCAAGTCACTCGAAGTACATAAACAGTAATTGTGAAGAGGCATAGGGATGAGGAAGGGTTGGTGGGAGGAATGTGACAGAGTAGATATTTGGGTTTTACATATTAGCACTGGGATAGTTGTTTGAGTTATATATATGATACATATGATTTAATGGTTTGAGTAATGGAGAAGGGGTGGGACTAGATAAAGTAAAAAAAAATCCTTTTTGGACATGTAATATTCATTTAAGAATGTTGTTTATGATAATTTATATATTGAGTTTGCTATATGTGTACTATAATATAATTTGTTTTTACGGTGTCAATTTCAAATGCAAATCCTTATTTATTATTTGATTAATTTAGGTCAAATAAATGGTTAAATATGTTCTTTAGTATGCAGCTAAAATCATTATATACAGACGAGGAGTGGAAAAACAAATCTTAGCCATAGTGCAGTTGGCAAGCACAGATATTAAATACACTTTAACAGAACAATCACTGCCATTTACAGTAATGCAATCTGAGAACAACATCTTTTTAGCTCCACTACTGCTAAGGTTTGAAAAATCTGAATAGCATCAGTATGCTACTCCCAACACTTAAGATACTTTGTGTGTACTGTAATGAGTATTCAAAGCCTCTGGGGGCAGCTGGCTCTCAGCTGACGGACTGGGCCATAAACTGTGTGTCACCCTGCTGTCTGCTAATCCCTGTCTGTGTGCGCGTGTGCATATGTGTGTGTGTGTGTGTGTGTGTGTGTGTGTGTGTGTGTGTGTGTGTGTGTGTGTGTGTGTGTGAAATTGCTGCTTCACTATATCTCACATCATCACTCAGGAATCACAGCCGACATCAAAGACAAGTCTCCACTGACCGAGAGCTCTACTGCCCATTATAAAACTCAAAACTTATGGAAGAAGAAGCCGATAGACTAATGAGAAACCAGGGTACTGTAGGTTTAGAATCAAGTCTATAATAGATTAGATTAGATTTTAGTTTTCAGTGTGTTTGCTAGTTTGAGTTTAGTGTCAGTTTTTAAGAAAGGTTTAGTCTTAGGCTGCATCTACATTGCTACGTTTTGGTTTAAAAACGAAAATAAGCCCCTAAAGAACATTTGGAAAACTGAGAAACAGTCATGGCAAATGGAGACCTTTGGCAACAAGTTACGATATTCTTGACCAAATACCTTTAAAACGATATTGTATGGTTGACTATTGGTGCTTTAACAAAATGTTATTTACACAATGAGATTTTTGATAAATAATCACCAGAAATGATTTAATGACTTAGTGTGTAAAGGTAAATAATAGAACAACTAGAACAGTCTGGTAAATTACATCACTTTAAAACCAGGAAAAGACAACACCTGTCATATTACATTATTACGATATCCAAAATCTAAGATGATATCTAGTCTCATATCGCGATATCGATATAACATTGATATATTGCCCAGCCCTAACCGACAGTGTGTCCGTGTGCACAGAGATCGCGTTTGGCTCAAAATCTGCTTGAAAACCAAAACGTAGCATGTGTAAATGTAGCCTTAGTTTTACAGTAGTTTCAGTTTGTTTTGTTAGGGCCATTTATGTCTCAGAAGTATGCATAGATATATACAAAAAGGATGACCAAAAAACCAGCAGAAATGGCCTTGCTCTAGAAAGGTGGCACATGGAAGTCAACGGTTTGGAATAACGTTTGGATATGAAGCGCAGGCAAAAGTCGTTGCTTAAAAAGGGGTAAAAGAAAAGAATGAATGACATCTCATTTTAGATTTTCTCCCGTTGCCAAAACATTTTTCTTAAAGTTTTTCTTAAAGGTTTTAGTTTTTATTTAGCTTCAGTTTACTAAAAATTAGGGCTGAACGATTAATTGCATTTGCGATAATATAGCGCTATGTTAAAACGCGATTTCCTAATCGCAAAGGCTGCGATTTGGTCTCGATTTGATGACTCGCGAGAGCAAATCAGTCTGCACTCCGCAGAGAAAGCATCAACTTAGCACGCTAACGCTACACTGTACCTTGAGCTGATATCTGTCATTCAAACAATTCTGAGTTGAAGTTTAAATCTTTTACAGCCAGTTTAATAAAATGAAGGGTTTTGTTCGGGCTCGAGTCCATACATGCAGTTAATGGATACAGGCACGCAGAACTGAAGGCTCGGTTGGCAACGAGCTAGCTCTGATTAGCGGTTAGCTCCGGTTAGCGGTTAGCTCCGTTATAAAGATATGGGTGGAGGAGCTGCCACTGAGAGTGGTAACAATCAGACTGATAAATGACGTTCGGGGAGCTTTCACAGCAGCGTGGCCGCGGGGTTTCAATGGTGTTATTAGTACAGTTAATCCCACGGCAAGACCACCAGCAGCTAACGTAACGATAGCCTCTCTGAGCTAGTGCAGTGTTGACGGTGTCGGCACACAACTTCACGAGGGGGAGGGGCTGGAGGCAGCTCCTCTCTGTGCACTGTAAAAAAATGTATGTGTGTGTGTATATGTGTGTGTGTGTGTGTGTGTGTGTGTGTGTGTGTGTGTGTGTGTATGTATGTATGTATGTGTGTGTGTGTGTGTGTGTGTGTGTGTGTGTATATGTATGTATGTGTGTGTGTGTGTGTATATATGTATGTATGGGTTTTTACTTATTTAACTGTCTAGTGTGTAATTGTGTGTTGTTCATACTATACAATGTATTATTCAACAAAGACAAACAATAAATCAGAAGACAAAGAGCTTAAAAAAATAATCAAATATTGAATCGCAATCGCAATATTTGGGGAAAAAATCGCAATTAGATTATTTTCAAAAATCGTTCAGCCCTACTAAAAATATGTTTCACTGTTTATTTCCCTTTTGGTTTTAGTTTACTCTAATAACCCGGTTTAGAATTCCAAACAACATGAAGGATTGTACTAATCCTACACAAGATGAGGACACACAATGGTTCCTTGTTTTGTGTATGTAGCTAAGTATAATGTTGTATGTTGTACATTTGAAAATCTTTTTTCTTCATTGTATGACTGGTGGGTATAAATTCCAGCATTAGGGGAGATTATTGAGGTTTGAAAGCAGAAATAAAGCCCCGGAGCTGCCCAGAAGCCATGACCTTGGGTGGGCTAAATTGGTTTCCATTGGCCTGCTTTGTAGCAGGGATTGAGTCCCTCTGAACCTGTGCCAGATCAGTTTGGCACCCTAACCCCTTCACTGACTCTGTTTTTGTCCTTCTGCTGCCCTGCGAAGGGCAGATGAATTAGCACATACCTTTCAGCTCCATTAGGGGAACGAGTCACGGCATCGGTGCTATTTCAGTACTATGCATTGCTGCCATTGTTACACGGATGCTTTTGAGATCTGGAGCACACACTGAGACAAGACATTGGAAATATCAAAACTATCACACATAACATTTCAGTGTTTTCCCTGTTTGTGGAAGATTTAGGTGCGCATATTCAGCGTGGGTTTAGATAGATAGGTAGATAGACAGATAGATAGACCGATAGATAGAATTTATAAATCCCAAACTACAGCAGCAAGTTACAAGGCATACACACATACTCACTCACACACATACAGAAAATACAAGAAATATTCTAGAAATTATAAATAAAATCTAAAATAAGATAAGATAAAATAAGATAGCAAAGATAAAATGCCAGAATAACTACTGAACAAAATATACTTAGAGGAATGTATATATATATATATATATATATATATATATATATATATATATAGGGCTGTTCATAAGTATTCTTACCCATGCTAAAGTTGACTAAAAAGAGGAATAAAAAAATCATCTTTTGGAAATTGATCTTAATGCTAAATGAGGAAAAATACGACCTTTTAAGGACTTTTAAGGAGGCTCCTGTATTTTAAGGAAGAACATTTATTTATTTACAATACATTATTCATTCACACAAAATTTGGTGTCCTTAAAAGGTCGGATTTTTCCTCATGTTTTTAATTAAGGCATTAAGATCAATTTCCAAAAGATGATTTTTGATATATAACAAAGTAAATTATCTATCAGCAATGGTCAGGACAGAGCATTTTAAACTCGCAGGGAAGGTGTCCAAAGCACAATGGCTGATTTTGTTTAAGACGTGGCATTGTGACCATCGGGCTTTGAATCTCACTTCAATCGCAATCTTCCGATCCAAAGGCAAACGCTGATCTCAGTGAGCTATTGTCCAGGTGATGACTCTTCTAGCTATTTAAGCTATATATTATTGAGTCAGCCTGGAATGACTCAATAACATGACTTTCCTTAACTGGAATTGGACTGATTGTTAATCAGAATCAGGTGTGTTAATGCAGACACACATTTAAAATATGCAGGGCAGCTGTCCACAGCACAGTGCCTGATTAGATATGATCATCTTGCAACACCAGGTGCTTGAACTCAGAACCATTGAAGCCGTCGGCAGGTTCTGATCTCAAGGAGCTATTATCTGGGTGATGTCACAACTGGCATCGCAACACCTAGTAGACAAGGAGCAGACTTGCGTAAAAATGCAGACTTTAAAGCTGCTGTAAAAAAAATATTACAGCAGATTTGTGTACTTAGTTAAGACAACATCGAGATGCCTGTACTTTATTTTCAAAAAGGTCAATAAATGCCAAACTGATGTTTAAAGTTGCTCTATTTTTCATTGACTGCAATGCGTAGATGGGGACATAATTCAATTTTATTTTTAAAATTAACTTTTTGAGATAAAATTCTGAAATTTTGCACACCAAATCAACAATGATCTTCGAATATTGTGAATTTTTTCCATGAAAATCAAAGATTTAGTTTGGAAGAAATTGCAGCATTTGTTTACACTACTGTATGCAGTAAAATGTTTTAATTCACTGTGGGCTCAATTTTTGATCAATCAAAAATTTGAATGGTCAATTTGTGGAGGACAGTCAGAAGATGAAGTTGTCCAAATTTGGTGTCAATTGAAACAAACATGTGGGAGGAGATAGGTTTAAGACGTTTTGCAGTTTTTGCAAAAGGGTAGATGGACTTCAAAATTGCTACAAGGTAACAGCAAGCATAGTTTCTACTTGCGAAGTAGCTTGTACGGCTGATTTGTTATGATTTTTTAAAGTTTATAAGTTTAGATGGCTTTTGTAGCGCCACCATCAGGACAATTAGCACTCAAATTACACTGATTAAGTTTAGCATAGGACTAGACTTATGTGCAAAGTTTGGTGAGTTTTCATCCATGGGAACATGGATTTCTTAGGAAGAATAATAATAATACAGGCAAAAACAATAGGGTCCATGCAGCTTTGCTTCACCTTCCACTTCCTTTGTGTTGGCATTCTAAACTCCGGTGGATTTCCGCCCAAGACGATTGTGATTGGTTTAAAGAAATGCCAATAAACCTGCATGTTTTTCTCCCATCCTGGAATGTTATGTGGACTAGCCAGACCAATGCGAGACTACCAGAACGGTAATGCGACGTACCTTCCGACACTATCTTCTTTTGAAAGTTTTCAAAACAAGCTCACTAACTATCCTTTTAGTTTATATTTCTTTACACAAAGAAAAAAGATATTTAAAATTTCAATTTTTCTCTTTAAACTACCAGTTTCTAGTCCAAGCTTTTCAGTGTATTTATCCTTCAAGACTGCAAAGACCAGTGTGTTCTACTGTTGACTGATCTGCTTCAGTTCAACCTTACATGAACTCACGGTCACCGACAAGTTGAATAACACTAATGAGGCCTGAGCTGAACTAACTGGTAAATAAATCATGGTGCTCAGGTGTGCGGCACAGAATTGCGTCCAAGCTCTCTATTTCATAGACTTCTGTGTGAATTAACATTTACCTCTTGAACTGAGACAAAACTGTCGTTACAGATTAACTGATGAGACACATGTGACATCTTTTTATCGAAGCACAGATTAAGTTAGCTCCTGTTCTTAGAACAGTAAAAGTAAAGCTTAAAGTGATTCCAAAACCCCCCATCAAATATCTAAAACACAAGTTGCTTTGATAAAGTTCCAATCTAAAACAATTACTGTAATGAGAAATGGTACCTGATCTATGGTGTATGTACTGAGGTTACCCAAGAGAGTTCACAACCTGCCTGATAAAATCTCATGAGCATGTTATTCTTTTTGGAGTTGCTGATAAGGAAATAACAATAGAATGTCTCTTAATGAAATGACCGGCACGCCCTGCCAGAGTTCATATAGAAGGCATGCAGATGGTGCATTCAAGAAAACAAAGAAAACTGCGTTAATATAAAAGAGAGATGAAAAGAAATGATGCAACTGTGATTTTAGAACTCATCTCCTTGCAAATGGATTTCAGTGGGGTTTGACTGCTCGTGTACACTGAAAACCATAAACAGCTCTGTCTTAGCTAAACAAACTATGAAAGCACAGGGTTTCCCCCAGTGTATTGCAAGCCTGGTGGCCCACCGGGCCTAAGTTGCCCCCCACCAGGCCTAAGCCACTGGGGAAAGAATTATTTAAAAACATTTTTTAAACTAGTTAACATGGGGTGGCTCGTTGAAATTAAGATCTAGTCATATTCAGTCCCTCCAGAAAAACATGATTATGCGATCGCCTAATTCAATGCATAATCAGCCAAAGTCCGCATATTTATGCGGGGGCCGCATTTTTTCAAATACAACACACTTTCACTGCATAAATTGACGATTTTTCTGCGCAAAATATGCAGGGCTTTCATGATTTCATAATCCCCGCGTTTTCGTTGCAAAGAAGTCCCATATATCTTAGCAGAAAGTTGAAAAATGTTGCGTTTACTTCACGCAAGAGCAGCCATTTTCCCCTTTTGCCATGGAAACGTTATGAAGTGACGTAATTACGCGACATCATCAAAAAGCAGGATGTTGGGGAATCACTTTTTTTTCTCTTTTTCATCAAACCGCAGTTTTTGCAAGTTTCCGCAATTTTTGCAAGTTTCCGCAATTTTTGAAAGTTCCCGCAATTTCATCACATAAAATTGCATAAATATCCCGCATATTCCATCGCATTTTTTAAGAAAACGTGCCTCATAATCAAGGATTTTGGCCCGCAACAATCACACAAAAACGCATTTTTCTGGAAGGACTGCATATTTTCAAATATCCAGTTAGCTTTTAGCACTGACTTAATGTTGGGCCCTATGGAATCTGTCTTATAGCTTTTTTTAAATTCTCAATTTTTTGTTTGGTCCATGATTGAGTTGTCACAGAAACTATTGGGCTCTACATTAATGCTGCCATCAGTTTGTGACTGGCCCTCATCAAAAAAAAAGACACAAGTTTTCTGGGGGAAACCCTGAAGCAACTACATAAAATGCTTGTAATGCAGATGTAGAATGAATAAGAGTGCTTACACCAAGTTTGCATATAGAGCTTATCATGTGGAGTGTGTTTGAGGCTTAGTGCTGCATTAGAGCCCAAAGGATGCTTTCAAATTGAATGCAACATACATTTCTGCCTTACTTTATTCATGTATTTGTGCAGTTTATGTTGATTGAAAACAAACCGCAAGCACAAGCATGTACAGTACAAGCTGTAGCTTACTAGCATTAAGGACAGTTTCTTTAATTGACCATTGAGATGAGATAGATAAAACCAATAGTTTCGGAAATAAAAACCAAGTTGTAATTAACTGCAGTTTTCCATTCTGCACCAACCATGTGCTGTTTGTGTGACACCTCAGACCATCCCCACTGACTTTATATGCAAACACACACCTCTATTATTTGCATTCAGTCTAAGCATCTATGTGCTACGTGATGAGGTCATTCTATTGGTCTGTTCTTCCATGTTTGGTCCAGAGCAAAATATAGCCCGAGTGGATGATTCATAATTATTTTGGTGACCACTCTAACATTTTGTGAAGTGACACCTTGAGCTTTGAATGACACTAATTGCATAACAAGGTATCTCTAAAAACTAATGGTTGGATTTCCACAAAGTCTTTTTTGGTGACCCCATGCCCTTTTCCACTAACCAAACCATTACACCAGCATTTCCACCAAACTTCATTTAAGAAATAATGGTAAAGGCCAGATTGCTTTGAATTTTACTATGCATGTACAGTATACTACCCAGAAGATACTCATATATATACTCATGCAAATGAAGTTTGTGCATAATACACTGTATCCTATCCTAATCTAATTGGCAGGTTGCCAGAAACTTGGCTTTTGAGTCATGCTGAGAATTGACGTTTCTGATTTTACTGCCTACAAGACCTTACCTCTAGCACTACCTTCTGGATAAACATGACATGTTTGGCATTACTACTGGTAAGGCCCTGAGGATAGAAAAAGCATCAGTATATTGATAGATACAACAACAACTTTTGTATTATGACTGGTAAGTAATGAAAGCCACTAGTGAGGATTTAGAGTTTTATTCTGGAGATCTTCAGTGGCCCTTCCTCTTACAGTATCTTTCACCATTAATGCCAGTCTATAGTGTCTCTAGTAGAAGGTGACCCACGCATATGTAAGACAAGGTTAAAGCCGAGTGACAGCCAAGATTGACATCCATAATGATCTAGGGGTGAAATGTATGCTCACTGCATATAATCCCCTGTCATATATACACTTTCTCATCTCACAGTCCCAATTATGGTCTTACTGGACATGTCCTTCCTGTCCAATGTTGAGGTCAGGTGTCCATTATAGCCCTGGTGTGTAAGCTCTGGGGCTGCTTCCAGATGTACTGGTGCATATGTCCATACTGAATGAGAAAGGCACAAAAGTGGAGAGGGAAGCCAGCATGTCATCTATCCAAGTCAAAGTAGCAGCTGAACTAATAGATCTGCTGCCAGAGAGACAGGAAGGCTGGATCAGTAATTCAGCATTGTCTTTACATATGCAGCTGGGCCCGGGACTCAGGAGTAAATGCTTCCTTTTGTTGGTCAATTTTATCAAAGGGTCTCCTGATACGCCTTGGAGCGTATACAATTCACATCCTCAAACCATTTTTCAAATGTTGGTTCATGTGTTCAGATTTCCAAAATGGAATCCATTACAGGTAAACACACATTCAGCTGCTTAGAGATCAAAAGATATTTGATTTGGACCAATGGAGGATGTAATGAGGCTTGATTTCCAATAATATAATGCACATGCACTGGCATGATGTCATTATAGGATCATCATGTGTGTGTGTGTGTTAGACAGGGAATCATTGGTGAGAATGTCACTTTAAATAATGTTAAAAGGGTATTATCCAACCACTAGTCTATATCAACAACGTTTCGTTTCCCGGGATTGCTCCTGTGCCGCCGGAAATTTGGCCGGATATCCCTCATTTTTGGCCGGATGTCCGTCACCTTCATCTTTCTTTGTCTGGTGGATTTATGAGGACTATGGTTATCTGCTCCTCAGATCTCTGCAGGGTAAATCCAGACAGCTAGCTAGACTATCTGTCCAATCTGAGTTTTCTGTTTTCTGTACCACCAAAACAAGACCTACACAGAACAGACATTTTTTTTCCGCACATCTACAATGTGAGATAAGTGTGTAGGAGGGAGACAAGCAGGTCAAAAATTGCAAAAAAAACTCCTGCACACTGTCTAACTTGTAAAGAATATAGATTTTAATATAAATAGACCATATTGTTTTATATCTATGGTGTAGACTAACTAGCTAGCGTGGGAAACCTCACTACCAAGATTCTAAAGACTTAAGGACAATTCCGCCATGTTAGAGCTATGTTACTGGTTACTGGTTGCACGGCATTCGTCGTTCGACTGGTCAGGACTATTTTCCAAGATGTCGCCTGCATGTAAACATGAACTCTACTGTCTTTATAATCTATCTTTTTAATAAACTGTCTGTACACTTACAGTTCCCCAAGGCTCCGTCCTGGGGCCTCTTCTGTTTAATATCTACATGCTTCTACTGGCACAGATTATGGAAAACAACAACATCATAGTTATGCGGACAACACACAAATTTACATAACCTTGTTGCCTGGGGACTACAGTCCAATACAAAAACTGGCTAGGTTCATTGAACAAACTAACGACTGGATGTGCCAGAACTTTCTGAAATTAAATGAAAAAAAAAACTGAGGTGATTATTTTTGGAGAAAAAGAGGAACAATTAAAAGCCAGAGCTCAGCTTCAAACAATAATGTTAAAAACAACAGACAACGCCAGCAATCTTGGTGTAATTATGGACGCCACGTTAAGACAATAACAAAGTCTGCCTATTATCACCTTAAAAATATATCAAGGGTTAAGGGACTTATGTGTCAACAGGATTTGGAAAAACTTGTCCATGCTTTTATCTTTAGTAGACTTGATTACTGTAGTGCCATCTTTACAGGTGTCCCTAAAAGATCAATCAGACATTTGCAGCTGATTCAAAACGCTGTTGCTCGAGTCCTCACTAACACCAAGAAGGTGAATCACATCACTCCAGTTCTTATGTCTTTACACTGGCTTCCTGTGCCTCAAAAAATAGATTTCAAAATACTTCTGCTGGTTTATAAATCACTAAACAGTTTAGGGCCAAAATACATTTCAGATCTGCTTGTAAACTATGAACCACCTATGTTCTGTCCCAGAACATCTGGGACAGGTCTGCTTGCTGTCCCCAGAATCTGAAACAAAAAGGGGGAAGCAGCGTTCAGTTTTTATGCTCCACATATCTGGAACAAACTTCCAGAAAACCGTAGGTCCGCAATAACTCTTAGCTCCTTTAAATCAAGGTTTTTGACGTTGCCTTTTTTAATTCATTGTACTGCGCTATGAATTATTTTCCTGTATTCTGTTTTTAATTTTGAATTCATTTTTAGCTGCTTTATGTTTTATGTAAAGCACTTTGAATTGCACTGTTGCTGAGATGTGCTATATAAATAAAATTGCCTTGCCTTGCCTTACAAACTTCTCAGTGCTTTGGTTCACATGTAGGGACCCTCATTATGCTACCGTTGAAGTGTGGTGCTATTTTGAGCCTTGTTAGTGGTGTAGAAATAACGATTTACCCTCTGCCCCGACTACTAGCGTTACAAGTTAATTACCGGTTAGCATGAAAACATATCCCAGAGAACGGTTGACTCGGTACACGTTATTAACCCCTAGGTTTATTTTGCACCGGAATTGTCCTTTAACCTTACCACAGTCTAAACCTATTTTAAGTCCATATTGGCATTTATCCAGCTCACCTATGTCTTCATCCATCCCATTGTCACAGCAGTTCGTGAAATTTTGACGTAATTTACGTAAATTTACGTAATTATTTTATTAGTTTATCTCGTTTTTTTCATGATGGTCAGCGCATTTTTTAACGCGTATTTTTAAATGTATTTCAATGGGAAGCATCTTTCATGATCACAGCACGATTCTTTCTGTCAGGCTGCAGCTGAGAAGCTGTATACAGCTTTGCTATTATTGGTATTTTTAGCCCTATAACCTCTGTTTTAATCAACATTTATTCACGAGGCTTATCATGGTTTATATGTATTTCTTTTAATTTTATTATTTTGGGCTTATTACCAGGGAAGCTGGATTGCTTTGTTGTTTATTGATATTTAAAAAAACTATAACGCTATCTATCCACATTTATTTAGATGTTATCATGGTATTCATTCCTTTATTTTAATAATATTATTTCGATCTTATAACCGGTGAAATATTACAGTATGCTGTAAGACAGAACAGTACGATATGATCTGAGTGGGGTGCAAGCGAAGCTGCAGCATTGCATTGTGGGATTGTGGGAAGTTTTTAAACCGCGATGACAATATTACATTACAAGTCTTTAGCTGACGCTTTTATCCAAAGCGACTTACAATTGCTATATATGTCAGAGGCCACACGCCTCTGGAGCAACTAGAGGTTAAGTGTCTTGCTCAGGGACACATTGGTTGATGTATCGCAGTGGAAATCGAACCTGGGTCTCCCACACCAAAGGCACATGTCATATCCACTGTGCCATCACCACCACCACAATTAAATGATAGCTTATAAATATCTCTGTATATCTCTTGTTGTTTCTGTCCCACGACATTTTGTATGTCATGTTTGGGGTGTGGGATGAAGAGAGGGATAATTTTAGTCATTTTAAAACAACAAGCATTCCACTCAGTCAAAGAACTTGGTCACTTTGTATCAGCTCAACATCTACAGCCAAGAGGGCTCTTCACCGAAGTGGAAAAGCTGATCCACTTGTGCCTCTGTTTACCAGTGTCTACTGCTGGCTCCGAAACAGGGCTGGATGCATGCATGCCGGGCATTTGGCCGGTGGGCCGACGCACTTTTGGGCCGAATCACCGATATAATTTGCCCGTAAAGAACTGACATTGGCCCATTGGTTAATTTCCTTTATTGGCACTGGCCTGACCCAATCAAATCCAGCAACCCCTTTCCCCACTCCCGGCCCTGAGACATGAGCTGCAATAGTTATGCTTATGTCTATGTGAATCTACAGGCAGATGCTTCAAAATGTGCCAAAATGTGACATGTTTGGGGCTGTAGTAGCTGCTTCAACATCAGCATTACCTGAAGCCGAGGAGGAGAGGTGGCTGGCTATACAGAGAAGGAGAAACAACATCATGACAAGGAAGAAGCCGAGGAGGAGGAGAGTGACCATGACAGGGCCACGTTATGTGCACCTCACGTCATAGGGGCGAGTGAGTGGTCTGCAGAATACAGAGCCTGTGTAACATAGTATCTTTAGACTCTACGTGGACCGTAGCGTCGGTTCCTATTAAGGATGTACATCTTTAAATGTTACTTTAACAGGAGGCAATAGTGCTTTCGGGACTAATTTCAGCAGTGGCAGCAGTAGCATTGGTGTGTGTTTAATAGTTTTTGGACGATAATGGAGCTCTGGGGCACAGAGGAAGTAGATATATCAGACTTTTTGCACACACATACACAACGCATTCTCATTATTGGGTCTGTATGATATCGTACAAAATTTGATTCACACCGAAACGCACAATATCCTACGAAACTAGGAGACAGCTGGCTGATCACGTGATGCCGGCCGGCTACAGTGGCCTGCTACAGGCCTCCATCAGCTCGGGTTGTATCAGCGGCAGTTAGTAGCTGTGTTTAGCCGCTACAGAGCTCTGCCACACCAGCTACGGTCCTCTGCATGGTGTTACCAGCGGTAGTTGGTGATTCAGCTAACCTGAGAATAGGTGACTGTGAGCCGGGTACAAAGCACCACAAGCTGCCGGTTGTTTCCTGGCTGACGATGCGAGCAGCAGGACGCAAAAAATTAAAATGAACGTTGCTAGTCTGGACTTCTTACCGTGCCAAGGTTGCAATAAAGGTTTCCTAAATGCCACGTTTGATGTCAGCTTACTAACTGATTGCAGGTTTTGTGTAGATTTGGACTTACGTTTATTCCACTTTGTTTAAACGGCGAAGTGGAGGAAGCCTAGTGACGAGTCCATAGCAACCAGTTTGTGTGCTGAATGTTACCCAGTGTGCTTTGCTGAATGGTCTCAATGTTTTATTGTTTTATTTCATGTGAATTTACTAGAGGAGTAACTTAGTATTTGAAGTAATGCAGTAATGCAGGAAGTGTGCATTTAGTTTCCATGCTTATTGGGTTTCAACAACAATGTTAGTGAGTACAACTACTGAAATGGCCATCACACCATGACAGAGGACTGGGATGCGTCAGATGAGAATGCAAAGGTTAAATCATGTATGTCACTGCTGTAAAAAAACAATGGTAATCTGTATATCTTTGCCAAGTGCAAACAGAACAGAAGGTGTTGATAAATTGTTGTGGGAGGGTCATTCCTTTCTTACAAATTGTGATGGAGGGTCATAGAAATTTTTTTACTGGTGAGGGGAGGGTCATGTCTATTTTGGCTAAAGGTCCCAAAACTCCTCCGGTGGCCCCTGAAATAAATAAGTAACAGTCCCTTAAGTTTAGAAAAAATATTGTGGTTTTGATTAAAACACTCCTATGGAACATGCTTTTCCTGGGTGAAAGTCTTTTGTTTTCTGAGCCGCTAAACCACCCCAACCTCCTCCCGCGTGTTATAAAGCAGCACTCAATGTTCCATACGAATTACAGTGCTTAACTTTCAGTAGCTTTTGGAACATATGGTTCTTGTTAGTAGGATACATTAATAGTTGCCGTTGCTCATTCTACGGGAATTGTTAAGATAAAAGAAAGAGAGACTATCACCATACTACTCTCACAACTATCCACTTTGACAACAGAGGCTTTGAAAAGGATCCAGTCCATACGCAGGAGAAGTCTGAGAGTTGGCCCAAGGTAGTAATGCAGGCCAGATCAATTCCTCATGTTCCATCCTGGTGGTCGTTATGAACAGTTCATGCACGTTTAAAAACAGTACACAAGTCAGATCCAGATGGCCAGGTCAAGACAGCTCTCAGTGGAGGTCGGATAAGATTTATCTTAAAACACAAAAGACTTTTGGTATTGTGGTTGAAATGTCTCCTCAGTGTTGCAGGAATTTCAGGATTTCCTTTGGACTGGGTGAAAGTCCTTTGTTTGACAAGTTAAGAACACCACACATTCTTGTGGCAAAATATCACAATAAAGTAAAATAATTAAAAAAGTAAAAAAAACAAAAACTGATTGCATTGTGACTTAAAAAGCCACACTATGTGATTTGTAAGTGATTAAAAAAAATCCTCCGGTACACAGTGTATCTTGTCTAGTTAGATAGTTAGAATAATTTGGCTGAGTGGCAGGGTTTTTTCGGATCTGATAACAATCTGAGCTGGCTGGAATTCCCAGGAATTCCAGTTAAGGAGACACCGAGGAGCCATGTCTCACTGGGCAGGTTTCTCTGTCTCCCTGTCACGGACTAGCTGTGCTGACAGATCCCGTCAACGCTCTCAACCCTGCTCTGCTTTCCACATCCTCACCAACACAACACACACACACACACACACACACACACACACACACACACACACACACACACGCTTACATACACTCACACTCAATCACTCACTATCCTCTGACTGCCATTTGGTCTTATCTCACACATGTAGTCATTAGGAAAATCCGTGTGTAGTACGAAATATTACCATGAATGTGAAAAAGCATATGAGCATCACATATAGAAGTGCTATGCTCAAACGTGTGAGACAGTGCAGCTGTAATGCGAGCCGCTTGTCTGTGTTGTTTGTGCCAAATCTGAATCTCCTGTGTGTTTTCTAACACCCTTGGGTTGGTCCTCTCAGTGTGCTGTATTTCTTTTTTTTTTTTTTTTTTTTTTTTCTTATCACTGAATTCCTATCAGGTCAGCCAAACATGTCAGGGTACAGTGATCTAAGACATTTCTCTGCTACTCTGCTCAGCCAGGCTCAGCGGGGCTGGAAGAATGCAGCCCTGCCAAGATTACAATATGCCCGTGTCACTTCCCGTCAAAGTAAAGTAACTCAGACAGGACCAAATGACATTAGCTGAGCTTAATCACTACTTAACAACTACCACTAAGAACACTACTGTCTGAAAATCTCACGCTGACATTGGGCCTCGTTCACCAATGTCTTCCTAAGTTTTCTCTTCAATATGTTCTTAAGAAAGTCCCTAAGAAAAATCTATGTCGGATTCATGACGTGTTCTTGCAGGTTTTCTCAGTCGCTTTGGTACATTTCTCGAATCATCCTCGATATTTGCAAAACAGTAAGTGCATTTCTCAAAACTATTCGTACAAATAGCAAAACACCATGGATTGCCTGCAAAAAGCCAGTCTCATGCTCAATATCCTTTGTTCATCTCTCAAAAGTAAATATCTGTGTCAATGAACACGTCAGTGCCATCAGAATGACAAGTCCTTGTGTCATTGTGTACGGATAAGACAGTCAAATTGCTTAGTCATGTTGTCGATGTTGTGTGATGTTCTGATGTCAACTATGGCTAAAAGTTTTGATGACAATGACTGTAAATTGTAGGTTACACCTTAGTGTATGTGAGAGTTTGATTGCAAGAGACTGGACGAGAGTCACATTTAAGCTTTTATTGTTTGTACTGTAATTTGTTGACAGACCATGTCATTGCGATACAGAAAGGAAAAGAGCACTGCATAGCACAAAGAAAAAAAAAACATGCGAAATGTGAACATAGGACAATGTCCTTAGGGAAAACTGTACATGCAGAGCTGCAGGAATGCAGTCTTCCTACACCTCCTGACGTTCCTGGCTGTTAGGCCACAAATTCTCATCCACATCACAACAAATATCTTCTCTTGAGATGCAGCGTGGAAATAACCTTTTAGAGTGTCTTATCCAGCCTCTGCAGGCATCTGCTGTGATGTCATCACACGCTGCATCCATGGCAGCCAGAAGGGTCATCTGTGTATGTGGCTGACGATCATATACTTCCCATCTCCATGCTGAGAAAAATTCCTCAATGGGGTTAAGGAATGGGGAGTAGGGTGAGAAGACCTCCATCAGCATCCTGCTGTGGGCTGCAAACCATTGCCTGATGATGTTGGAGCGATAGAAACTGACATTGTCCCAAACTATCACGTACTTTGGCAGGTCATCTCCAATCTGACCCCTCTCTTGTTCAGGGATGAGATCCCTGTAGAGAGTGTCTAAAAAGGTCACAAGACGCTCTGTATTGCATGGCCCAATAATGGGAATATGCGTTGGCACACCACTGTCAGAGATAGCAGCACCCATGGTTATGTTCTCGCCCCCGTCGGTCTGGCACATCAACTGTAGCTCTGTGGCCGATGACATTTCGACCACGCCTTCTGCATTTCGTGAGGTTGAAGCCAGCCAGTGTAGATGAAGCTGTGCGGTGGTTCACTAGCTTCCAGTTCCATTATACGCTATATCCAGAAGACTCAAAATGAGTTTTATGAATTACCTGCATTTTCATTTTGGGCAAGATACATTTACATCAAATGTATACAGCACATATTGCAGCTTCTTTTCTACAGCCATAGCAAATGTTTAAAGGTCCCACTTACTGTACTGTATATCACGATACGATGCTGTACTGTTTACTGTGAGATACAGTTGCTGCATGCTCATACATGTTTTACCTGTACGTACTGGTAGCGCAGCTCCTTCAATCTTTCACCATATCTTTCAAATGGAACAGTGTACAGCTGTTTTGTATTCATTTGGTGTCTTTTCAGCACCCTGTCAATGGTTGAGATGCTGACTGTTTGGATGTTTTCAAAGATGTTGTCCTCTATAATGGCATTCTTTATCTCCCTTAATCTTATGGCATTGTTTTCTACAACCATGGTGCAAATAGCCTCCTCCTGTTAAGATGTGAAAAGGGGCCCTCTGCCACGCCTGTGAAGTTGTCTTGCAGTCCTATGTGGGAAAAATATATTAATGCAAAACACAGAATTCAGTAAGATAAAATGTGCTTTGGTGCATTTCTTAGATCAAAAGTGCAATTCTTGATACTACTTGTACAATTTCCAAATCATCTAGTCACTTGTGCACATCATTAAAGCAATTTATTATTCCTTTGAACAAATTGCAAATGCTTTTGTACATATTGCAATTGATAATGTACAAGTGTCAGCTTTTTTCCACATTTTCAATTGCTCATGTGATGTTGATCAAAATATAGTAGATGGTTCTCTGTTGAATAGTCTTACCCCTCAAAACATCTAGGCATTAGTTCCTTGCATAAGCCATTACATGCAAAATTGTTGAACTATTTGTCATAAACTGTCAAGCATAGTTCTACACATTTCTATTAGACCGTTTGTACAAAAACGTGAATTGATGAATCGTGCAGGTGAAATTGACCCTCACTCATGAAGGAATGTAAAGTGTTAGTTTAACCAATGATCAACCATTTGTGCAAATATTCCAACTTAAAAAAAAGAAAATTCAATATATTCTGAGTTTATTTTCCCCGTAATATCCCGACCTTAATTCTCCAAATATTCCAAATGTGTGGGTGATAATGTGAGTTTCCATTGATCAAACATCATAAGGCAATGGTTTGTGACCCACCCGAGGATGCTCATAGAATTCCTCCCACCTTATTCACCCTTCCTTAACCCAATTGAGGAGTTCTTTTCAGCATCGAGGTGGAAGGTGTACGATCACACACACACACAGATGACCCTGCTGGCTGCAATGGATGCAGCATGTGAGGACATCACAGTAGACGCCTGCAGAGGATGGATAAGGAACTCCAAAAGATTCTTTCCACGTTGCATTGCAAGGGAAAATATCCGGTGTGATGTGGATGAGAATATGTGGGCCGACAGACAGGAACGTCTGGATGTGTAGAGACAGCACTAGAACAGTGCTGCGGGCAAAGTTGTGCCTTAGGGGTGTTTCCTGTGTTTCTTTCTAATTTAGTTTTTTTTCCCTTTGTGCCCCTTGTCTTTTTCTTACTGTAAATTATTTTGTTTTTTTTCTTTCATTAAGTAGCACTAGTAAAAGCTGTGAAAAACAAAATCGTGTCCAGTCTCTTTCAATCCATAACCCACATACAGTAATATGTAAATAGTATTGTTGAAATGGATATATGCCATAGAAGTGCAGCCTTGTGCATTTTCAATACAGTAACTGTCATCCAAACTGTAGCCTAAGTTTACATCAGGTAATACTGTCAAAGTACACAGTTACATTGACAACATGCCTAAACATTTTGACGACCTTGTTCGTGAACAATGACTTATCATTCTGACACTGACATGATCATTGGCATGAATATTTACTTTTGAGAGATGTACTAAGGATTTTTAGCTTTAGAAACATATCTATTGTATATTGCAGTTTGTACAAATTGTTCTGAGAAATGCACTTATTATTTTGCACGTTAGGGATGATGTGAAAAACGCACCAAAGTGACTGAGAAAAACTGTAAAGTATACTTACTGTATATTGTAAAATGCAAGTGGAATACTGTAATATTGTATGAAGCATTACAGAAAGTACACAGCATTACAGTACAGTGCCTATTGTTAGATGTTACCTGTTCTGTCGACGAAAAGTCTGAATGATTGAGGACACAGTCGTTCTCCCAACATATGGCTGCACCCTTCGACCAGCCACGGCCATTGTAAACCCACAAGTGTGGCTTTTATCTCATCAGGAACGCACATATGTCCTAGGCCTCTTCTGCCTCTTCCTCTGTTTTGCCTCCCAACTCCTCCGCCACGCAGCTTCACTCCTCTTCCTCTTCTTCTTCTCTCTGGCCATTGACCCCATCCAATTCCTTGTCCTTCCATTGTCAGACATTGTAACATTGCATTGTGCTCCAGCTATTTATATACTTGCCAGTTGATGGTTCACGAGATGCACCTTTGTTAGAGAAAGTCAAGATTCACCTGGGAGCAATTTACCAATTCAGGACAGATTTAGAAAAAAAGTCTAATAGAAATGTATAGAAATATGCTTGACATATTATGACAACTCGTTCAACCATTTTGCATGTAAAGACTTATGCTATGAACTAATGCCTAAATGTTGTGGGGGGTGAGACTATTCAACAGAGAGCCATTATAATACATTTTGATCAACATGACATAAGCAATTGATAATGTAGGAAACAGCAGAGAATTGTACATAATCATTTGCATGGATGTACCAAAGCATTTACAACTTGTTCAAAGAAATGAGAAACTGTTTTTTTGATGTGACACAAGGATGTGAAGATTGAACAGGTAGTTTCGAGAATTTCAATTCTGATGTGAGAAATGTACCAAAGTGACTGAGAAAAACTGTAAACAGCGGAATGGGTCTTCTGAAAATGACGAATCTCAATGTCTTCGTAAATTGAAAGCTTGTGCCCGTTGCCCCTATTTAGCATAGGTAAAAGCCCCGTTAAAAGGTCTAGCAACGCGAGACTAGGATCGGGAAATCAACCCGGCGGTCTCCTGCTAACCTTCCGCAAAGTCTGCTAGCCTGGGTTAGCTAGCCAGCTGGCTCAAGCTTTTAAATGTAACCATCAGAGTAAACACGGGAAAATGGTTTAATAGATAAGATCAAGCTAGCAAGAGCCTCCCTGCGGCCATCTCATGACTACGAGTCGCTCATCAGGGTAGGAAATCAACTCCGCAGTCTCCTGCTCACTCTGCTAGCCTGGTCGATCGACGTTTTCAAATGTAAAGATCAGAGGAACCACAGAGGAAAAGATGACGATGTCTATCAGCTACGTCCCATGACTACGATCCTGACTGCGTGCACAAGCAAGACCATCTCTGAGTCCATCTCCAACTCTACATCAGAGGTGGCACCGAGGCAAGCATGGAGGAATTGAAGACCGGCTGCCACGTCACTTCTGGGCATGCTGGCCGCTGTGCAGGCATCGGACGGTGAGCCGGGTGGCCTCTGTGCCGGGTGGCCTCCGTGCCTCTGTGGGTTTCCAGCGGGATGGTCAGGAGCTGTGATGTCCTTTTTGTCTGAGACTCGGCTGGATCCTGGAGCGCTGGTGCTGTTCAACTGGGTGACTTTTTCTGTGTGCTGATCTGACGGCCACATTCTGCGTTATGATGAATCATGTACAAGTTGATGGGAAAACATTCCCTGGAATTGTACCTCGTACGATTTCATGTGACAAACTAGATGGATGGGTGGATGGATGGATGGATGGATGGATCTGTGGGTGGATAGCTATGTGGGTGTCCGTGTAAACACGAGTGTCATACAGTGAATATAATAAATCAGTGCATAACAATGTGTAAGTAATGCTATGCTAAATAAAATGCTTCTGATGTTTAAACCTACACAATGTGAGTTTGTCATTGTAAAGTAAAATAATAAATATTGGGATACCATTGGATCTGGTTGAAGTTCATTTCTTTAACTTGTATTGTAGCTTCAGTGATATGTTCTCTCGACGTCATGACTGGTTGTTCATAGCGTATGCAAATTAGTTTTTTTTTCTTTTGTCTTCTCTGCATTGTTTAACTGGTTTTCTTTGATTTACAACATGACTTCTGGACACTTCACTCTACTCTACGTGTGTTTTTTGGAAGTTCGTAAGGCAACCGCCATGCAACCACCAACAATTGTATGTGGTGACATAAAAATGGCACTGTGCAGAGGTTTAAAGTTTTAATCCAGGCTTCCGCCCTCAGAGTCATTTAGTCAAAGTAATTAGAGGGTTGTGTCAGCAGCACTTCCAGATTGAGTAACACACTATAATTCTGGTCAGAGTTAATTTCTCCCTGCTCTCACATGGTATTTGCCACACACAAAGCCACACTTGCCAACACACACACACACACACACACACACACACACACACACACACACACACACACACACACACACACACACAAACTCCTGAGCTTCCTCCAAAAGTAACCTGTGTGAGGAGGGACATGAGTGAATTTAAAGCCCAGATTATCCCTGACCATTCAGACAGAGGACGATATCTTAAGACAAGAAAAAGAAAAGAAAAAAAAAAAGAATCATATTATTGTAAGAGTCTCCGACAGTCCTCATTCCGTCTGGCTCTGGCAGTTGGAATGCAGACCGACAGTAATCACGCTGTGATTACAGCAGTGATGACGCCAGAGGAATCATTCAGTACGTTGAAGCTGCATTTTTCAATCTTTTGATATTAACAATGAATGAAATGACTATGTGTAATGCAGCTCATTGTTTAGCTTTTTCAGACTGCCATAGGCATAGATTTCAGGGGGGGATATGTCCCCCCCATTTTTCCCCCTCAAGAATTATGAAAGACAACCTCCTCCCCAAAAGAGGTAAAAAGAAAAACTGTTCATGGGGCTCAAAACATGTACTGAAAACAAGAACTGCGTCTACTTTGCTACATTGGGGGGTTAAAGAACACAATAGGAGCGTGAAAAATAAAAAAAAGATTTTGTAGATTTAAACTTTGCAGCTTCTGGCTTTAACAAGGTCTCATTCTCCAACAGATTGGTTGTTGAGATGTACAAGAGTCCTAAAAAAGCCATCCCAAGACACATGATGTTTTGAATATGCAGACAATTTTGAACAATACAGGAGAAAAATTATTTCCTTTATATAAATAAAAGACATTTACACCATAAATTGATTTAGAAAAAAAATCACCAGAAGGCAGGAAAGAGGTGTTTGAAGCTCAAAATTGTGGTTATAAAGTGTCCCCGCCCCCAGTGTTGAAAGAAAACCTACGCCCTTACAGCCTGTGGATCTACTGTTATGGTCCACTCTCACAGCTCTCACTGGACCTGGATTCCAGCTGCACCAGGCAGCTGTTTACAGCAACAAAGATCTGATAAACCAACTGTACACGGCACAAAAACACCTGATTTGTTTGGTTTGGGTGAGACAAACTCAGCGTGTTTGCCTGCTTAGTTGGACTGGTGTGAAAGCTATCAACTATGACTCATCTGAATTTATCTTGTTCTTGTAAGGCCATGTGGGCTGGGCGTAATTGTACCCATAACACAATAATAAAACTGTCATTCATTTATTCATTCTGAAGCAACCAAACAAGAAAACCAAGACTGTCTGGTTCAAAGCGGACTAGTTTGTGGTGTGAAAGCAAAGCAGAGTAATCAAAGTTTTGTAATAGTGGAGAAAGTGGTTTTATTATTAATTCAAAATCTAAACTACTATTACATCCATTTGCTGATCCTAAAGTGTTCAAAAAGATATAGATATAGATATATTACAGGTGTTCCCTCCGTTTATTACTATCAATAAACAATGCAGGCTGTTCTTATGAACCAATCCTACATTCATTTAACCTTTATTTATCCTCGAGAGATCATGGGGGGGTCGACCCTCATTTTTAATGTCATCGGGTCAGATTACAAAGACAAAAACAGAGGAACAACACAGAAAGTACAATCATAAGAAACATAGAAAGACAATATAACTTTATGAATTGGAAAATGATTTGATAAATAAATTAGTAATAATAAGGATGCAAAAAAAAGTGCAACTACAGTGTGTAAAGCTGTTACATAAAGAAGTTTGCAGGTTTAAAACCAGATTTATAAATTGTCCAAGAGGCACAATTGAGTTGATTACAAGAAAGTGTTTTAATTTGTTCCAGGAGTCGGGTGCACTTAAACTAAAAGCAGTTTTTCCAAGTTCAGACCGAGCTTGTGGAACATATAGCTACAAAAAGTTAAAGGTGCTTTAAGCGACGTTGGGTAATGTCACTTCTTGTTGACGTTTGAAGTATTGTCAAACAAAACGGAGGCTAGCTCGCCCCTTCCTCCCCCTTATCCCGTCCGCCAGAGCCGTATGTTAGACAGAGTGTGGCCAACTAGGGAAAAGAATGTTCTGAGCTATCCTGTTATGCGATTGATTCCGAGGTGGTCATGTGTTTTGTGGACTCCATATTGGATGCTAACATTCATCAGATTCCCATTGACATAAAGCAGGGAATAGTGGAAAAATGTAATAAATAATTTTAAAAAAATGACATAAATCACTGAAACTGGAAAACTGGAAACTGGAGGGCAAATGACCTCATTATTGTGTGAGGTAAATGTCAATTTCTCTCTTCGACTTAAGATAACAAATTACATAGGACAAATATAGTAATACCAATGTGTACCATGCTGTCAAAAAAGTTCTAACACTGCTTTAGAAATTAATGAAGTTTGAAGTTAGCTATGCCTTATGCTAGCGTTAGCTTTTTCGCTAGCACTCCATGTACCTAAATGCTTGTGATCTTACCATAGTCATGACTTGAATTTAAAGGGGTGATAGAATGATTATATAGGGTATTTTACACTGTTCCTTAAGGTCTCCTAATGGGGTATGTAACATTGGTTGGGTTGAAAATTGCTCGAATGCTATTTTATTAGACCCTTAACTACCCTGTGAATATGGCTCTATTTGGAACAAGAGCTTTTCTTCCAAATATGGTATGCTCATGAATATTCAAAATGAGCTACGCGCTGATTGGTTTGAGCAAACTACATAGAAACACATGGGAGACTCGACAGCAGGTCTCACTGCAAAGTTATACATTATTTGTCGGGCTATTACGTTATTAAATTCACTTCTGAGACTTTTTTAAGCGAGAAATCAACTATATAAAGCTCAAATATGGGACGTTTTACGAAAATTGATGGCTTATTGCAAATTTGGTAAGACTGTGTGTCGGAGTTCAGCTGCCGGTGCTGCCTGTGTTGCTGCCTCACTGCACGGCCTGCCTTCCTCCACAGACCCCGGCCTGCAGCTCCCCTCTTCCTGCTAGCTAAATGGCCCGTGTGTGAGAGTGATAGCGCGGTCAGCGAGCTTGTTACACCAGCAATCTCTTACCACAGTTTCAGTTACTCTAGGCTGGCTGTCAGCTGCTGGCATAACTAGAGTAGCTATATTTACAGTTTGAATTTTGTCACGCCACTTATACAACATATCTCTAAAGGTCTTAAAGCTAACAACGGTGTCCGATTTCAAGTTAATGAATTTTTGTGAAGATTAGGGGTTTCGTTATCTATGACTGTCCCTTCATGCTAGCTATGTGTAGCTACAAATCACGGATAGTTAGTTTCATTTTCAGCGTAATTTGTTTATATTTACAGTTTGAATTTCGTCACGCCACTTATACAACATCTGCCTAAATGTCTTATAAAGCTAACAACGGTGTCCGATTTCAAGTTAATGAATTTTTGTGAACAGTGGGGGTTTCGTTAGCTATGACTGTCCCTTCAATCCTAGCTATGTGTAGCTAGCTACAAATCACGGATAGTTAGCTTCATTTTCCGCAAAATTTGTGTATATTTACAGTTTGAATTTCGTCACGCCACTAATACAACATCTCCCTAAAGGTCTTATAAAGCTAACAACGGTGTCCGATTTCAAGTTAATGAATATTTGTGAATTTCAGAGGAATTCTAACAGGAGCTAGCTCTCATTGATAGAGCTACATCCAGCCGCAGGCTCTATCAATGAGACTCAGGGACAAGCAGCGTTTATTTCCCCAATCGTTTTTTTTTAAATAACTCAACACATTATAATTACACACATTATAAGATTAACTGGAACCTGTGGTAACAGATTGCTGGTGTAACAAGCTCGCTGACCGTGCTCTCACTCACACACACCGGGCATTTAGCTAGCAGGAAGAGGGGAGCTGCAGGCTCTGGAGCTATGTCAGAGCACCGGCGTTTAGTAGTCCATTATCCAAAAACCGGTGACTTTGCGCAGGTATGGAGTGCTGTGGGCTGCCAGTCGTGACGGAGCTCCAAGTACCTCATAGCAGGCCGGGGTGTGTGAAGGAAGGCAGGTCGGACGTCAAGGCAACAACACAGGCAGCACTGGCCGCTGAATTCTGACACACAGTCGGACAAAATTTGCAATTAGCCATCCATTGTCGTAAAACGGCCCATATTTGAGCCTTACATAGTTGATTTCTCGCATAAAAAAGTTTCAGAAGTGAATTTTGTAATGGAATAGCAGAGATCTGCGCAACCTAGATTCGGAAGACTACCTGATCTCAGGTCAGTTGTGTAGCCTATGTAAATGTTGGGGTGTGACCGTTCTCTTAATACACCCATGGGCTGACAAAGGTTCCGGTTTTTGGGAGGTTGACGTCAACTTCCAGCTTTGTTGGGATTCGCCCGTTTTCAGCGGCAGTTTCAAAATATCAGAATTTCATTGTAAAGGGGTGTCAATGGGACTTTGAGCTTCTATGTATGTCCTATTTACCCACTGAACTGTCGTTATTCAACTATGACAGGGTAAAATCAGTTTTGCATTCTATCACCCCTTTAAGCTAGTCTGACTTCAATTGTCATCTGTAACTCAGATGTAATATACTGTGACCACGCAGGCATGTCATTTATGTTGATTTAGATCACCAAATATTATTAATACATAACTTTGCCTTGGTTACTAGAAAGTTATTATTGGTGGCGTGACAACGTTCAGGGCTGTGTACCGGACAGTTTTTCTATGGTCTCGGCCTTGCCTCGGACTCGCTGGTATTTGGACTTGGACTTGTCTCTGTCTCTGCCACTGGTTTTGCCAAATATGGCTTTTGGTCTCGACTGAGTCCAGGGGCCTGTTTCACAAAACCAAGATAAGGGATTAAGCCGGGATTTCCCAGTTATCCTGGATGAATTTAGCATCGACTCGGTTTCACAAAAGTGGAGGCACATAAATCACCATGGAGATTTATTCTGTGCAGCTAGCCTGCTCCTGACCAGGCTAACAGCCAGGATTTATTAATCTGGGAGCCTTTTCTGTTCACTCAGCAGTGGTTTAACCCTATTGTTATAAGCCTGCATTAAAATACAACAGGTGCATATTGCTGTTCATTTAATTATTATAAAGTTGTGACCATTATTTTTTCATTGCTACTGTTATATTGCTGGATGAAATAAAAAAAAAATTCAAATGTGTTTTAAATGAAGTCTGTTACTAAGGGCAATACATACAATGCTGTACATGTGTGTTTCTATAGTTGAACAATGCACCTTGAATTGTTTTAGTTGATTAATTTTTTTAAATTCTTTGACAATAAGGATCATGTTTGTTCCGCTTCCATGTGCATTGCATTTGGCATTCTTAGCACACAATTTGTGTTGTCCAGTAAACTGGGACTATAAGTTGGGAGGATTGTACAATTTTAAGAACATATCCTAATTGTACAATCCTCCCAAATGATAGTCTTAGTTCACTGGACCAGTAACTATCTAGTGATGTATGCTACTGTACATTCATGTAACAACAGGGAGACACCCCGATGGTTTTAGACCTTATATTTTGCTGGGGGGAAATAACTGATGAATATTCTGTTCCATTCATGTTTACAGTGTGCATGGAATTTATCACTTAATTATCTTTATAGTTTCTAGATTTTAGAGTCCAATTTCTTCAGTGTCTTTATTTTCTATGTCCATATATATGAGGGAGCAAGGCATATAATATGTAGAGAAGGAAACTCGTCCTCTATAAAAAATTTAAAAATTAAAAAAACGCAAGAAAAAGTGTGGCAGATAATAGCGGACAGACTGAATGATATATCTAAAAATATACATTTATGAACTACTGCTCTTAACTGAAACCATTCAATGAGCCACTTGTCATTTGCAAAAACGAACAGTTGTACACTTTGCATTAAAAGCGAGCAGTGGAAGTTAATATGACTTTTATATTTTAGCCCATGAGAGAGGGGGAGAGGAATAGAGAGAAAGACATATTTATTCATCATATTCTGGCGTTGTAGAAAATTGATCTTCATGGTAAATTTCCTGAGTAACATTATCTTCTGCTTACTTTTAAGGCAAGAGTACAACTGTTAATTTGTGCAAATGATTAGTAGCCTAATCCTTGAATGGTATGATTATGACTGCTTCAATTCAGAGCAGAGGTCCGTTAATGTATATATTTAAGCTACAATTACGCATTCAGTCGGTCCGTGATCGTCTACGCTTTCTCTCGCTGTTTCATTACAGCGGCCGTGTTTCTTTTCTTTTTATACAAATAATGTGTTTCATACTTCCACAAGAAGCTACTGCTCACTCTGTATAAAGTATGAACAATGTATATTCTCCATTTTGGCATCAGTAAATCTGTGATCGACCTCGCGGTCTTTTGAGGAAAGCCGTGGACGCGAATCTATCCAAATTACTTCAGCCTGGCTCAACCTAGTCGCTCCTCCTCAGCCTGGCTTGGCCTTCGTGAAACGCACCAAGCTAGGCTGTACAGATTAGACTAGGTCAAGCCTCGCTTTATCGGTTATCCTGGATTTATATAGTCTGCTTTTGTGAAACAGGCCCCAGGTGTCTTTATTATGTTTATAATAATATTGGAGGGAAAGTGAACCACAGCTTGGACGGGGATGTTGTTCGGCTTTTCACAAGTTTAGACAGCTAGCTAACGCAACGCCGACGTTTGCTAACGTTAGCGCAACAGCGTTAGCCTAGCCTGCTAGGTAAATATTACGACTGCCTTCGTTGTTTCCTATATCTGTGTATCATATACATACAACCTGTGGCGTTAGTGCTCCTTTTGTACCATAATTTTCATTTCATGAATTAAATTTTAACTTTCACTCCTATGAGATGGGTGGGTTTTCTAGAATCCCAGGAATTATATTCATCAGGGGAACTCCAAAAGCATGCAGATGTGGCTTTGTGTCTGCTGGATGCGGTAACTGTTTGCCAACACATTTGCCATAACAACGTAATGGCAAAAATATCTGAACTATCCCTTTAAACAAAAATTAAAAACCAGCATGAATCCTCGCAGTGACAGTTCTTATAAGCTTCCTGGGGGAATGGCATCATCTCTACATGCAGGTGTTGTCGCTCTGTCATCGCATTAACATTCCTGTGTAAGACTCGTGTCAAGAAGTGGATACTCTCTAACAAAGAAGCAGAGAGAGCTCTACATACACACGTGGGAACAAACAAGTATATTTTTTAGAAGTGGAAACAAAAGATCAAGAAAAGTAGCATTGCTGCCAGATAGCGTTAATCTAATATTAGAGCAGGTAGAGCGATTTTTATTATTGCATGACATTGCCAGTAAATAACACTTTCATGAAGTTCATTTAAATAATGCACAATATCTCATCAATTTTACTAAAGATTTCCTTTAAAAGAAACCCCCCACCCTTCCAGTTGCTTAAAAAAAAAAAACCCCACCCTTCCAGTTGCTTATCTTTTTTTTCTGTTCCAATATTGCTTCGTCATTTATTGTTCATGTTGAGTTATTTTATGTTGTATCAAACACAAAAGTGTAAAAGTTGGGATAATCAAAGCAGGCACGGTTCAAACACTTCTTATACTAATGGAGGACTTATGAAGTCTGTATTATATTTTTTTAAATCCTGGCTATGAGAGCAGCTACAACATCAAACAGGTTTACAGGTCAATATTAAAGTGCCCATATTATGCTCATTTTCAGGTTCTTAACTATATTTTAAGGTTGTACCAGAATAGGCTTACATGGTTTAATTTTCAAAAAACACCATATTTTTGTTGTACTGCACAGCTCTCTCTCACTGCTGCAGATCCTCTTTTCACCTTGTCTCCATTTTAGCTACAGAGTGAGACCTCTTTTCTTCTTCTTTTTTCTTCTGTACTATCTTTGATTGCACTCGCACATGCGCAGTAGCTCAGATGTAGATTAAGGATGACCTTAAGTGCGATAATTTATTACTCATTTATTTATTTCAGAATGCATTTCATTGGCATATTTATTCATTTGTGTATTTATTTATTGTTGAGTAAAATGGCATTCCATATAAAATGCACCGGCTGATAATAATAATTTGTACTTTAACCTTTGATTTTGCAGCTCAGCTGTTATAGTTTTATAGCCTAGAAATCTAGACGCACCCTACCGGCAGAACATTTAATTTGCAGCCAGGGGGTCTAAGGCACTCTCCGTTGGCTTGCCAGCTGGAAAAACCAAATTCTGGCCAGGCCAATCAGATTGTGTATAGAGTCAGTGGGCGGGCTTATGGCTGCTGCTGCTGCAAACAGCGGTCTTCTGGAAGACTTGGAGTTCAGCTTTTCTTTGAGAAAAGAACAAAGAATGGCACTGAAGTCATTCTTAAAAAAGGAAGATGTGTTCGGAGTTTTGCCGACCGGATACGGCAAAAGTTTAATCTATCAACTAGCTTCGCTACCTTCTTCGTTGCTCTGCCTGGTTGTAGCGCTATCCTATTACGTGCAGAGGGAATTTGAAAGACAACCATTTATCCCGCCCCTCGGATTGAGCCCTGCCAATGGTGAGTTCCCAGACCCAACATCTTGATGTGGGTCTGGCTTATCAGGCTAGTAGTTTTACCAAGGTACATTTGATTGCAAGAGGTTTACTATGATGGAACAGGTTTTACTTTTACTTGAGTAAGCCACTTCCACCACTAATACTGACAATATTATCTTTATGTACATGTACAATCATCTCCATTTGACAATGCTTTTTCATAACAAGGCTCTGCTCCCCGTGTGGAGTGTACATGTTCTCCTTGTGCGTGTCTGCATGGTTTCCTTCCCTTCAATGAAATTGCCCAGAGATGTTAACATCTGTATTTACGCATTGGAATTTGCTTTCTTAATATGTTGCCAAAATGAGCGTACACTCGACACTAGCTTCTAATCTTTCTACAGGAGCATCCTCCACACGCTGCTGTCAGCAGCAGCCGAGAAAGAACAGGTTCCCCTCTCTTTGCTGATACTAACTGACTCTGAACAGTGTCCTGAGTCTGTCAGCCCTCTTTGATCCAAAAGGTCATATCACAGACAGGACTGGACCCTGGCTGGTTGGATAAACCTTCTTTGAATGTTGTCTATATATATCGACGACGTTTCATTCACGGGATAGTTCCGGTGCTGCCGGAGGTTCCACCGGATGTCTGTTACCTTCCGCTTTCTTTGTGATAGCATTCTAAACTCCTGTCGATTTGGGAAACATCCTTCCAGCTAGAACCAACAATAAAATTAAATGTATCTTTTTTTTTTGGAGTAAAATTCTCATCACACACTCAAAAGCCATTATAATTCCAGAGCTCTCCTTGTGCACCAAAGCAAGTTCCTTCCAGAGTCTATTTTGCAGAGACACGGTGGCTCTGTCCAGTGCATAGCGATGATTGTGATTGGTTTTAAGAAATGCCAATGAACCAGAGCGCGTATTTCCTCTGCAACGCAGTGGAGGAAGGTCTAGCAATGCGAGACTTGAATGTAATCAATTACAATTGTAACTTAAGCACTGCCATTTTAATTAATCCTGTTATGTGTTCTTCTGTTCCTGTTTGTAGTTCAACTTTATCGTCGGCGACAAAGAAGTGGCTACGAACCAACGACATCGGCTCCACGTCTTTGCATCCCCTGCTCTTTCTTAGGTTTTATAAAGTTTTTCTTTCCAAATTGAGGGTTCAAGGATAGGGGGGTATCATATGTTGGACACAGAGTATAGCCCTCCAAAACTAAGCGGATCAACGAATCAACATGCCACGACCATGCCCTTATACTCCCTGTTATTCTTTCATTTCAACTTCCTTCTTCTCAAGCCCCACCTGTCCCTGATGTGTTTGTCCCCTGAGGGAACAAACACTCTCGTCTATCAATCGTAGTCAAGCTTAATAATAATAATAAAAATAATAATAATAATATATACTTTATTAATCCCAAAGGGGAATTTCCCTCTGTTTTTATTACAAACAGGCCTGAATAACACACACATGCTCAGTACCTATACATCCACTAAAGGAGAGATGTCAGAGTGAGGGAGCTGCCCATGGAAAGGCGCCCCGAGCAGTTGGGGGTTCGGTGCCTTGCTCAAGACCACCTTGGCAGTGCCCAGGAGGTGAACTGGCACCTCTCCAGCTACCAGTCCAACACCATACTTTGGTCCATATGGGGACCAGCAACTAGGGGTGGGAATCTTTTACCATCTCACGATTCAATTCGATTCCGATTCTTGTGGCCATGATTCGATTCAAAATCGATTTTCGATTCAAAAAGATTTTCGATTCAAAACGATTCGATTTTATCCATAATGATTTGTAATCGGGTTTCTGATCATGATCTACTCTCATCTGCTTTGCTATACAGAATGACAAACGGAGACAATAAAGTGTCTTTTTCACATTTTAAGTTCAATTCTCAGGGAAGTGCCTTTTATCAAAAACATTGTCTGGTTCTCAATTGCTAGCTATTAGTAGCTAGCTATAAAATAAGTTGGAACAAAAATAAAGTGCTTCTTCATAATACAAAATGGTTGAAAATAGATGCATTTCCCAGGAAAGTTGCAGTTTACCACAAATATCATGTAACACAACCGGTGAAGAAAAAAAAATCTATATTTCTCAGTCAGACTCAGTAACTTAAAGAATAACAAGTTATGAAAATAAAGTGCTTCTTTCAAAATGAAAAATATTATCCCTAAGCTAAATGTTCATGACAGTGTCTCTTGCAACAATAGAACTGTAAACTGTGCAACTGATTATATGATTTTCAAATACATATAATGAAAAAAACTGGACATGAACTGTGTCCAAGGTTACTGTCCATTTGCAGATGCAACATTCAGGTTCTTTTGCAGGAAAAGAAGCTGATCAACATGTGCAGGAGTGAGACTGCTTCGCTGTGCTGTCACTATATCTTAGAGTTTAGATTCTCTGCCTGAGCCCGAGCCGGGCCGGGACGTTATTTTCCGCCACTATCCTCGGGCCGGGCCGGGCCGGGCCGGGCCGGGCCTTTGATCAAGCATTTGTGTTTTTTTTAATCATTACTTTAGCCTAATTGGGTGGTGAGAAAGCTTTGCCATAATCAGAACTAGTATATATAGGCTATATTTAGGCCAAAGTAACAAATGTGTCCAAAAAGTTACACAAGTTGGACTACAGTTACAAAATGTAACATGTGTCTTGTGCGGAGTCTCCTCCTCTCGCACACATCACACCGGGGCTGCGGGCTGTATTGTGGAGCTTAAAGTGATAGTTCGGAGTAATTTCACCCTAGGGTCCTTTGCACCATGACCTCGAGCCAAACACCCCCCCAGAAGCTTTTTTCACCTGGGTCTAACATTGGGAGAGTTAGCGTAGAGCAGCGTTAGCCGCTGAATAGCTTAGTGCACGGGCTAATGGATCCGAAATGTCTCTTAACATTACCCCACTAATAATGCCCGAAATGATACCAAACGTCTACAGTAGTAAAAATAGGTTATGTTAAAACGATGGATTGGAAAGTTTGTAAGTACACCAGAAGTTTATGAACACTTGCCTGCTGGCTTCTGCTCTCTGGCACTCGTCTTGCCGGCAGCAAGACGAGTGCTTAGGGCCGTCTACAAATTACAACACCGAAAAGAGATGCAACAAAAATATTTTTTTATTTAACTTATTTTTTAAAGTAAGTGCTGTAGAATAACTAGCAGGAGACAAATTATAATTGAGGTAAGTTTGGAGACATTACCTTATTTAATCATTAAATTAATAAATATTTTTGTTGTATCTCTTTTCGGTGTAGTAATTTGTAGACGGCCCTAAGCACTCTTACTGCCCGGTAGTAGCAGCAGCAGCAGAAGCAACAGAGAGCAGAAGCCAGCAGGCAAGTGTTCATAAACTTCTGGTGTACTTACAAACTTTCCAATACATCGTTTTATGAGTACATAACCTATATGTACTAGTGTAGAAGTTTGGGCATTATTAGTGGGGTAATGTTAAGAGACACTTCGGATCCATTAGCCCCTGCGCTAAGCTATTCAGCTCATAACGCTACTCTACGCTAACTCTCCCAATGTTCGACCCAGGTGAAAAAAGCTTCTGGGGGGGTGTTTGGCTCGAGGTCATGGTGCAAAGGACCCTAGGGTGAAATTACTCCGAACCATCACTTTAAGTGCAACATGGAGCTTGAGGATGTAAAGAAAAAAAGTAAAACAGGAGAATTACCTTTGAGCAAGTTTGGAGGAAAGTCGGAGGTATGGAACCATTTTAAACAATTTGTGGGAAGTGACAACATATTCAATTTTCAATTCAATTCAATTCAATTTTATTTATAGTATCAAATCATAACAAGAGTTATCTCGAGACACTTTACAGATAGAGTAGGTCCAGACCACACTCTATAATTTACAAAGCCCCAACAATTCCAACAATTACAGTAATTCCCTCAAGAGCAAGCAGTGCGACAGTGGCAAGGAAAAACTCCCTCTTGGGAAGAAACCTCGGACAGACCCAGGCTCTTGGTAGGCGGTGTCTGACGGGCCGGTTGGGGGTGTGATGAACAGTGGCGATAATAGTCACATTAATAATGGAACAGTGACTGGATGTAGCAGGAAGCTGCAGGGTTCAGTTGTGTCGGCTTTGTTGAGTGCATTAAGTGTGGCCGCTGTTTGCCTATGACAGCAAATAAAACGGAGAAGTGGATGATGAACAGACACATGAAGCAGGCTCGCCATGGCAGAAAAGATGATAGTCAGCCTTCAACCTCCTCTTTTGTTACTTCTCCAAGCGTAGGCTCCCCCTGAGGGCGAGGCAAGCCCTCCCAGAGAAATAGCCTACGTTGAGTTTTTTTTTACGTTTCTTCATTCAGATCCATTTGCGATCCGTTCCATTCTGAATAAACAAACAGCGCGGTTTACATGCTTCGCTCTTGTTGCATTATTCATTAAGATCATTTTAAAACAGATTTCTGCAGTTCAAACAACTCTGAATTGTAGTTGAGAACGTCAGTTATAACGGCCCACGGATTAAAAAAAGTGTTGGGTTGAAATCGGGCTCGGGCTCATAATTCTGCTCGGACACAACGTGCACGGGCTCGGGCTGGGTCGGGGTTGATTTTTTGGGCCCGATCTAAGCTCTACTTTATCTCCAGCGGTGGAGAAAACTCTCTCAGCTGCAACGCTAGCGCGTACCTCGGCTCCGCTGTCTGTAACATGCAGACGAACCCCTCGTTCTCCACCACACTGTAAGGCCTTAGGTCTTTGGCGATGAAGCAGGCGATAGACGGAGTTATTTTTTTTGTCCTCTCGGAGTTGGCAGGAAGTTTCGTGAAGCACTGCAGTGTGCATTGGTCTGCAGCTGGCGGCTGACTCTGCTCCGTGTCGCTGAGCTCCGGGTGATGCCTAGTAACATGAGCCCATTTGTTGTGCTGCCGAAGTACTTGGTCTTCATTTTGCAAAGCTTGCACACTGTGTGTGTCATGTCCAGCGCAGTGCTTCCAGGCATTCGGTAAAAACCAAAATGACGCCAAACTTTAGCTTTAAGTGAAGACGGGGCTGGTTGGATCTCCCTCTCATCTATATTTGCTTCCTCTTTGTTTTAGTGATTTGCTGCTCACGTTCAAAAATCGGCTGCGGGGTGACGTCCGGACGTCCCGTATAGGCTAGTTACAAAAATGGAGGCGAACGATTCTTGGACATTTCAGATCGATTCTGAATCGTTGCATCTAGATTCTTCTGTGAATCGATTTTTTGGCACACCCCTACCAGCAACCCTCCAATTTCTAACCCAACTCCCTACTGACTCAACTACTGCCATCCCCAGCTTTGAGTCCAAGTCAAGTCCAAATCAAGACCAAGTCAAGATGTAGACAAAGATTTCAATGTTCTTCATATGTTGTTTACAGAAAAGAGTATTATAATTTATCTTATCAAATACTGCGCACATTGAGCACATATAAACTCATTTACCTCAGCGAGATAAGTGGTTGCTATGTCTAAATTTGACTACATTTTTGCTCAAACTGTGGTTATTACTCTGACTTTATTATCAAATTGATAATGATTTGATCATTTATTAAAAGCACAATATTTTTGCACAAAGTTAAAAAACAACCTTGACAGAATGATATTTCTCGACGAAACTGTTAGCATCGCCGTGCTTTGAGCTAAATGCTAATATCTGCATGTTAATATTCTCACAGTGACATATCTAGCTGATGCTGAGCAGGTTTTTTGTTAACCATGTTCACCATCTGTATTTAGCATGTTAGCATGCTAACATTTGCTAATTAGCAACAACACAAAGTACAGCTGAGGCTGACGGGAATTTGTGCAGGAATCTGGTTTTAAATAGTCCAAGCAAAGTGTTAATAACAATGTGACCTGATGATTGTGCTAGATGAAAATCTAAGGGATCACTAAAACCTTTGGCGATTTTAGACCCTTTTAAAGCCCTCTAAATTTAATCTCAGCTCACCTAAAAATTATAATAATAAAAAAAAAATAATTTTAGTACTTCAAGTCAGAGTTAACACTTTTGCAAGGCATTGTATCCGTGTCACATTCTCATTAGACGCTGACCCCCCCTAAAGGTCTGATCCTAGAATCGCCCGACTCAAACAATTACAATTTATCTTGAGGGGAACATAAATGCTTGTACAATATGTAATGCTAATCCATGCAAGAGAATGAAAGAAGTCTTTCAGATAAGAGATGAAACGTCTTCGAGAACCATAACCAAATCCAGATTTGAACTTTCCTTCAATCAACCAAATAGTGGCCGAGACATTTTGCTTGATTAGGGCTCCAACAAACCATTATTTCCATTATTAATTGACCTGTTGTTATTTTCTCGATTAATTGGTAAATTGTTTTTTCTATCAATAGTATGTATAAAATGTCCCAGAGCCGAAGGTGATTTACTGAAATTGCTATTCTTATGCGATCAATAGTCCAAAAGCCAAAGATATTCTGTCTATAACAAAAACGCATATTTGAAAGAGAATGTTTAGAATGTTGTCATGAGAAATGACTGAAAGGATTAATTGAATATCTGAATAGTTTGCTGATTATTTTCTGTATATGTTTGCAAATTGTTTAAGCTCCACACAGGATAATCTAACATAATAGAAACCATGTTGAGACTGCTACTACTAGACTTAAGTTCTACAGCCGTGACTATTTGTATAGTCCCTTTTTTCTTAGTTTTGGTTCCGTGTGGTGTGGATGACCTTAAGTGTGATTTAGTTCAAGACATGTTTGTTCTTTGTTTTCTGCTTGGGCTGCCTCATGGACACATTCAGAGAGGAAAGATGTAGGACGAGCAAACAATTCAAAACCCTCATGTGTTCGGCAGTTTTACTTTCGTCATCACTCCAGCGTATAACGTAGCGTTCAGTAGGGTTTGATGTTGAGTTCCTGTCTTTGAGCCTTCAAACTCAGATATTCTCTGTACATGTATTTGCGATGTAAAACAATAATTTACTCACGTATCAGGTACATACTGGATCAGGAATGTCAGGGATCCAAAAACACTGTGTTGAGCCTGGAGAGCACATGGCATAAATAATTAAACATACCATTCACACGTTTGAATTACACCTGATGATGAACTTCAAACATGTCACAGTATGCTGTTCGTCTTCAAAGTGGTGCCTAGTTTTTACTTTATTATGGCCATCCAGAGACCTGAAGGAGAGAACGTTGGATCAATAAATCATAACCAGACAGTAGTCTTTACACTGAGGGGACTCGCAGGCTCTATTGATATTTAACAACACAATTGGTGGAATATATGCAATAGCAGTAAGTGTAGCGGCAAACTGAGTTACCAAAGACAGTCTATATCCACAACGTTTCTCTCCCCGGGATTGTTCCAGTGCCGCTGGAAATTCCGCCACATGTCCCTCATTTTCGGCCGGATGTCCGTTACTTTCCTCTTTCTGTTGGCGTTCCAAACTCCGGTGGATTTGTGAGGACTATGGTTAACTGCTCCTCAGATCTCTGCAGGGTAAATCCAGACAGCTAGCTAGACTATCTGTCCAATCTGAGTTTTCTGTCGCACGACTAAAACAACCTTTGAACGTACACACGTTCCACCAAAACAAGTTCCTACCTGAGACTATTTTGCAGACCGTGGCTCCGTCCGGCGCTTAAGACGTTTGTGATTGGTTTAAAGATCCTGGAATGCTGTGTGGACTAGTCAGACCGTCCTCCGCAGTGCTGTGGAGGAAGGTCTGGCAATGCGAGACTACCAAAGACACAACTAGAAATTGCTCTTTGTCATTTCTTGTGCTTATTCATTTATTTAAAAGAAATACATTTTAACTTAGGTTGTATTTTCTAGGTTTGGGGTATTGTTTGATAGCACTGTACTCACTGTAACATGAAGAAATTATTACCCAAACTGTCCATTGTAAACATCTAAATTTTCTGCTTTAACTAAAATGCATGTGCAGAGATTAGCAGCTGTTTGAGGCCTGAAATGCTAAGTGACCAGGCCCAAACACATCTTAAACAAGCCAGGAAGAACAAACCAGTGGAATCTACTCCTGTTGTGTTTGGTTGACAATCTGACAGCTGATAATTGAATAAATAATTATTTGATGGACTAGCCGTCTTTCTTTTCTTTTACACAAAGTTGCGTCTGCGTACTGGGACAATGATATACGCGCACACACGCACATACGCACAAACCAACACCCCACACACACACACACACACACACACACACAGTATAGTGCTGACCTTATGTATGTGTACCTGATGCTGCAGCGGCAGTCCACAGTGAATTGAGAGAGGACATCAAGAGAAACAAAACGCTGGGATAAATCTAGGACGAGCCTTTCCCACAGGAGGCTACTGTGAATGATACCATTCAACAACGTACAGACTACACTCAACTGTACACCACTTATTCCTCCACTATGCTCAATATACAGTACTGCACTTATAAAGATTGGTAAAATACAGTGTTGAATTATAAAATACAACTGCAAATTTGGCGACATGGGTATTGTAAAATTGATTTTACAACATTTAGGCTGGCAAAATATGTAGAATGTGAATTCATACTGTACAAAGTATATTAACACTACATCACTAACAGGTCTTTAAAGTTAATGATAATTTCAATGTATTACTATTTTAGATCTCTTCTAGTCTTACTTGCTGAAGAGCCCTAACATCTCATTATTCCTCTGCTGGAACCAGAACTCGACTACTCTGCTCTAAGGCTTTCACACCTATAGTTTGTTTGCATTGGTCCGAATCAGTTGATGAGTTTGTAAACTTGGAGCGGTTTCCCCTTGGTTCAGTTTCAAAGGAAATACAGGATCTAGTCCTGTGTTCTGGACTATTGAATATTTCTTCCATCTCCATAGTCAAACCAGCTCATTTCATTTATTAATCAGACATTGTCACTGAGAATTCGCTCTGCTGTGCCGGTGTCTGTCTCCAACTTTAGCGGCGGCTGATTTGACCACGGAGATGCGAGTGACCAGGCCAGGACCAGACCGCAGGCGATTTCTGTGACAGAAACACTGCAAGCTGCTACAGTTTGCTGCTCTGCCGCATCGGAGATTGCAAAGCAGATTTGACTACAGGAGACTATTAGCTATGACTTGTGGAGTACACAGTTGGGGCGGTTCGAGGTCGCATCACGTTGAATCACTTGCCAGCAAACAAACCGCTCCAGAGTTTGTATGCAGACCCTGACCACTTTTTCAAGGAGGTCTCGGTTCGCTTGTTTGGTCCGCTTTTTGTCCGCACCCGAGTGCGATTGTTGCTTTCACACCTGCCCAAACAAACCGCACCAACGGGGAAAACAAACTCAACCGAACTAAATGAGGAACGTGTAAAAGGCCCCTGAGAGAAGGGGAACTAAAGGGATGGAAAATATTCAGGCAACTTTGTGTTTGACTATGGATGACCACTTTTAGGTTAGTCCATGTGTCCATGTCTTTGGTATTGGACACGTCTGGCCTAGTCTCGCATTGCCAGACCTTGCTAAGCGCTAAGCGCCTGACGAAGCAACGGTGCTTTCTCAGTCAACACAGAAAGCACAAATAATGAATGATACAAACAGAGAGTGCATGTGTTATGTACTCAGAAGAACAGGTTTGGAAGTTGGTCTTAGTAGATAGAGGATTTAGTCTTTTGGCTGCGTCTCTAGTTTTGACAGGATGATGGATCGTTGCGTTGTAACATGGAGGGTTGAGCCCTCGGGGGTTAGCACCACAACAGAGCTGAATAAATCACTGGCAGGGAAAGATCACAGCTACCTCAGACACTTATCTGCTACAGAAAGACAAACGTCCTCACTTCTAGTATTCCTTCAGTTTGCTGCTGTCCTCTCCAGGTCAGCAGTAGAGACTCACATGTAATCATATGAAGGGACATGTAATTACGCATGTTAACAGGCACATAGAGTGCAGTGTAATTAGAGTGCAATTACAGTAGTGGAAGTTATCCTCAGCCTACAGCTATGAGCTCTTCACACAACATCCTGCCTGTGGTCTCATCTCTGGAGCCATGAGGGTGCTGAGGGATATTCATGCCTTTATACACACACACACACACACACACACACACACACACACACACACACACACAGCCACACGGAAGCTTTTTCCTCTAGTGTGCTGAAACATCCGGTGCCGTGCTATGTGATAGGGATACTTGTCATTGCAGCGAGGCCAGAGTGGCAGGATGAAAGATAACCGCCTATCCCGTGGGTTACTGCCAGAGGCCTGAACAGAGGAAGGAGAGGCGTGAGAAAAAGGCCAGAGAGGTGTGGGAGACGAGGGCAGGGTTGTTACATTTCTGCGGTACGCTTGCTGCAGTAGTGATGCAACAGCTGCGAGCACACAGGCCGCCATCTCTGAATGCAACTGGAGGGATTTAACCCTGCTAGCCCACGGATGGTTACTGCCCACCTGTTCATGCTCTTAAACAAACACTCCTTTTGATCAGGACATTGAGGTCTCACAAGGGTCCTTGGAGGGGGGCTCAACAGGTTTAAGCGGTATTCTGGATTTCAGAGATTCCACGAGTCCCATTTGGGGCTGCAAGGATAAAGAAAACATGGCATACCTTTCTGAAAATGTCAAGGTTTAAATGATATTTGGATCGTGGAACAAGGCAGGCCTGCTTGGTTTTTTTCGTGGAATGATTGTAAAGATTTAGAAAGAATATGTTTAGGGCATTTCCTCTCTAACTGGGACGTTTTGGGACTGATTGGTGGGATTGCTGTGGACGAAGTACACACCGAGATACACTGGTAAGAGCCAATGAGGTTTAACCATGTATCAGCTAATTTAAATAGATCACGTTACTGTATTGTGTCGTATTGTAACACTTAACTTAATTTAATATTGCATGTGGGGTTTTCTTTTGCAGGGTGCAAATGTTCCACCAAAACAAGTTCCTTCCAGAGACTATTTAGCAGAGCCACCGTCGCTGCGTCCGGAGCTTAGCACCGCCCAAGACGATTGTGATTGGTTTAAAGAAATGCAAACAAGCCAAGGAGTTTTTTCTCCTATCCCTGAATGCATCTGTGGTGTAGCCAGACCTTACTGCACAGCGCTGTGGAGATAGAGCTGGCAATAGGTCAATGCAAATGAAAACTTAACAATTCACTACATCAACATCAACAATGTCATAAATCTTTGAAAACCAGTCCATTTGTTTTGTTTTAGGCAGACCACCTATAAAAGACCTGGCTTCCTCACTTCCTAATCCAGCTCCGAGCCAGTCAGTTGTCTTGTATTGATTGGCTGACTGAAAGTGGAGCGTGTTCTTGGGTCCTGTCAGGTCCAATCGAAACGTGTGCGTTTGCTTATACGGAGCTAAGATTGAGGAGATTGATGATGAAAGCCTAACCACTGTGGTCAGGGAATGTCAGATTGCAGCACAGTGAATTGCTGGTGTCTGATCTCCCTTCCACCCACATTCCCTATTATTCCTCCCCTCCCCATGTATCCACAGTAAATAGGCTGTAACCTGAGTCTGGGCAGCTGCACTCTGTGCTCTATAGTGAATTGAAGGACTTTGAACATATCACTGCTTCAATCTGAAGAAGAGAGAGACAAAGCGAGTGCAATACTTGTGGCTTCATTGTGGTATAAACTGTATGAGGACAATGCCAGAGAAATGTATATTCCCAATCGAAAAATCTAAATGTAATCATTTTAAAAACCTTCACCTAATCTCACAGAAAAGTCACATCCAGGTATAGTGCACATACATAACGTCTTCTTTTTGTCACTTTGTGTACAACATTTGTGAATTGTGTGGGGGGTCTAAAATTTCACCCGAACCACAATTCCTTAACCCAACCAGGACCAAACACAGCCAGAGCCTGTGAGGTAGCTCAATGCACCTGTTGTGCCCTTTGCAGGGTGCTCTGCATCCAATATTTAAACTCATACATGTTTCTCAGGCTGGAAATATGATTGATTTCTGTCAGGAGCAGGATTCGAGAAAAGAGAAAAAGAGAAAATATGTTGCAACATTTAAGAATGTAAGAAACAGCCACGACAACATCTGCAAACACTGGTGCACCTTTGCTTACGTGTAACTCATAAAAGAGCGTTTAAGCCATCACTCTGTTTCAGCTACATTGCTCCTTTACAAAGCTGCAAACACGGCTGTAGATGCAGCTGCTTCTCACGTAGCATTCAAGCCCAACTGCAAACGCAGTATCCACCATCCAAGTTCTTCTGGAAGGGGGGGTCTCTCTCCAATCTCCTCTCTGCTGAGCTCTGTGCATCCTTAAGGAGAGTGACGAACGAGGAAAGGGTATAAATGCTAAACATTAAGCCTGACAAAACTTGGGCTAAACTTACATTTAAGACAATATGGGGAAATGTATGTGATGACAACAGAAATTTCTAATATTGTAATAAAAAAAGAGACCAGGTTGCATTTACTTTGGATTCTCTGCCTTAGTTCAGCACCACAACGCAAGACAAAGGACAACTGCCCATTGGCTTTACCTTTATGTTACTTGTGGTCCCTCATGCTTGTTTTTCCTGACTTTTATTGGCTCACAGCAGCTCCAGTCCAGTGCTATGATTGTAGCAGGCAGTAATAGTTATTAAGTAGGCCGTGATCTTATCTGTTTACAGAAATAAATAATCCAGTCTAGTCAAAGGAGTTTAAATGTTTGACCAAAAATCTCCCACACTAATATGTTATAGTTTATTTAATTTGTGATCTTTTTATTCAACCTACTTCCCCAAGGCAGCAGGATTCTCGCAATATCACAAGATCACCCAAACATCCATCTTGTCAGGCTTCAGTAACGCATTTGTGTCCGGACCACCAACAATTTGGAACAATCAGAGCCCTGTGAGGAACTACTGGCAGCTATGGCCATGGTTTAGGTGTATGTAGTCTGGATCGACAATGGTTCATTTACACGCCGGATGCCCCTGACCTTCCGCTTTCTTTGTGTCTACGTAAAACTCCTATCGCATCAAGCAACATCAACCGAAATCTCTGAGCAACGTTACACGCTGAAAAAGTTTGGATAGTACAACAAGGCAGGCCTGCTTGGTTCTTTCGGGGAAAGATTGTACAGATTTACAAAGAATATGTTTAGGGCATTTCCTCTCTAACTGGGACGGTTTGGGACCGATTGGTGGGATTGCTGTGGACAAAGTACACACGGCGATACACTGGTAAGAGCCAATGAGGTGTATCAGCTAATTTAAATAGCTCACGTTACTGTATTGTGTCAACAGTTAACTTCCTTTAATATTATATGTAGCGTTTTCTTTTGCGGGGTGCAAATGTTCCAACAAAACAAGTTCCTTCCAGAGAATATTTAGCAGAGCCGCTGTTGCTGCGTCCGGAACTTAGCGCCGCCCAAGATGATTGACTGGTTTAAAGAAATGCAAACAACTCTGTCCGTTTTTTCTCCTACGCAGGAGTGTATGCTCATGTTGCCGGACCTTCCTCCGCAGCGCTGTCAAGATATACAATCAGTTCTATCAGAACCGGAGAGTATGTCTTCATTGAAAGAAGAGCAAAGAACGGTACTGAAGATTTTTCTCCATGGAAAAGATTGTCATAATTTATGTATAGGCAAGCAGTGGGGGTTCAAATCCCCCAAATAACTAATTAAATATTGCCATAAAATACAGAGACCTTTGATTTCGACTGCAAGGGAAATGTATTGAACGGTTTGCACCGTTTTGCTACAGTTTCTAGGTTGACAGATATGTTTCCTCGGAACGGGGTCAACAGCGTTGCCAAGGGCTTTGAGGTACGTTTTCTCTCGTTTGGTAGGTGGTCTTTCGTTTAGTGGCTGTGTCACAGGTAATATCCAATCAGCAGAGACGTGTCTGTAAACTCGTGGTAATCAAAAAGGCAGTGCGCTTTCGCACACAGCAGGGTTTTCTACGCAGCCCAGTTTCAATTTAAATAAACATGTTACTAGGTTGTGTCAGGGCTGAACACGGCCTATATGGTTCTGTGTAACAAACCATCTGGGGCGTCCGGTTACTACATCAGACAGCGTTCTTCTTGCAGGATGAATACAAGCTTGCAGTTCGCCAGTTGTCTTTATTCCCTTCAGACAATATTTTGTTCAGCAGAAGAAAACACTTTTTTGTGCTCCCTTGTGTAGAATAATGTTCTTACTAGTTGCAGATAAATATAATAAGAATGTAAAAGGTTTCCATAAGAGACCAAGTGTGTTTTGGTGTATGCTTATTGCACAGAGTTGTGTGCTGTCATACAGACGGTGGATCCCCAAACAAAGGAAACTCTGAGCTTAAGCCGCAACTATAGAGTAGTTAGAGGTCATGAGTCTCGAGGAAAGTACATTGAGTAATAATAACAAGTGAAACAGGAACAGAATGAGAAAATGAGGACGAGACATAATACAGTGGCCCCAACCTGGCGTGCGTTATGAGAAGATAACCAAGAAAGAAAGTATAAGAGATGAAGGGAAGAACAGATCGGGGCTCACAAGGTTTGACAGTCTAGAGATACGTGGGCCGGCTCCGGATTTTTGTCTGTTGCTAGGGAAACTTAGTCTCTGCGTGCTTTGTGATCCCACAGATCTGTGTATTGAAACTCCGATGCCTGACTGATTAAACGAATATATTAATAATACCAATTTAACGAATGCGCGGGGATATATTTTATTGGATTCAGACACATTGTCCCAAAAAGGGGGACACAGGTGGGAATCCCCAACACTTGATTTTCAGACATCAACAACATCCCTGCATCAGATCTTAATTAACTGTACTTTACTTTCTGGCTTCATGAATGTTTTAGTGACGTTCTTGTAGCATATGATGGATTTTTTTAAAGAAAATAATGAAATCAAACAAAAAGGCTTCAAAAAGATACAAATGTGCAATGTGAGCAATGTAAAAGTCAAGGTAGGTTTGATCATGTGCTTCCTACATACAAGTTAATGTCACAGTAGATTGTGTTGTCGTTAGCTCTAGTTTCTGCTGCGAGTCACTTGGGTATAGTGTTCTATGGCAAGCAGAGGTCTTTGAACTAAGTAGAGAAAGGTACAAGGGTGGTGGGTGGGGAGGAGATGTCTGAAGGTATTATCATTATTACAGAGGAGGGAACAGGGAATAAAGGAGGGGTGAAAGAGAGGCTGGGAGAGAGCATATCGATGACAGGGCTTCCTCCAGCAGGATATGGCCTGTCTAAGAAGCCACTCATTTGTGCTCAGGCACAGGGCCGTCACTCCGCTCTGATAAGAGCCAACACCTGTTCATTCAGGCTGCAGAGTGGAAGACAGACATCAACAGACAAGCACAGACTAGCACTGACTGCTGTCAGGCCTCACTTACTCATATAAGGGTGCAGTGCATAGGCGCTCACACTCTGTTTAACTGTACTCTCCTTCTTTGTAATACTGCTTATTTTCTGTATGCCAGCATGCACACATGTACTGTCAGTACCTCTCCTGGAAAACATTGTTTGTTGCATTGACTGCACTGAAGTCGTGCAGAGAAGGTATAACTTTAAAACAAAAAGAACCGCCTTTGTGCAGATATCAGCGCCAGACATACTTGAATCATTAAAGAAATCTGAGATGCGGGTCTTGATTAGGTGTAACAGTGGCCACCGTTCAGTAAACTGATTATTGAGAACTAATTAAGTTTTGTCAGTCGTATACGTTTACTCCAACTGCCCACCTTCATAATATTAAACACAAAAAAGGAAAGAATGAAAGATGAAGAGGGGAAAAAACTCAGACACTGAAAGAAATCAAAGCTGACATTTAAGTCAATAGCAGTGTCACTTCATGACCAGCCATGCTTTCTCATTATCAATACAAACATGTAGTTATATAGAAAAGATAGAAAAAAATGGATACTATTCATAATTAGAATTATCATGATTGTAGCCAGACTGTCCAATAAAGATTGAGCAAAGATGTGGCCTACATTTGAGCCACAGAAGTGGCTGTACACTTGTGTGATGCTGCGTTTTGTTCAGTCCGTTTATGGTTTTCACAGGACAATGTGTATATTGCAAATTTGTCAAAAATGAAGAGGGACTTCAGCCAAAGAGGCCAAAGGGTCTTGACAAACACTAGAAAAAAGAAAAATAAACACAGGTAAGTATTCTGGAATGAACAGTTACAAAGCAACAGAATTTGTGAAAAAAAGTGAAATTGAAAATGTCAGAAATAGTGGGAAAAGGCCACAAACCGTCGAAAAGGGCAACAAAAACATTGGAAAAAGCAACAAGAAAAGTTGGAAAAAGCAACAAGAAAAGTTGGAAAAAGCAAGAAAAGAAAGCAACAAAATACTCATGTCCCTGGTTTATACAAAGTGAGCAATGCAGCATGCAGCGGTTCCTGCTAGGTCTAGCACAGCTCCATCTTCAGTGATCCAGAGATAATGGAGGCTGGAGAAAAACACTGTGTGTTTCCAGGCTGTCATTACTGTCGCTGTCAGACGATGAGATATACTGTCTGGTCAGACAGAGACAGAGACAGAGACGGACATCTCCTGCAGGGCTAATGACACCGTTCCATTAACCTCTGACAGAGACAAGCAGCCCTGTGTGGAAGGAGGATGTTATCCATTTACAAGGTAAACAGGAGCTGGATGAAGCTCATCGGGCACGTCTGTTTGCTGTCACACAGCAGCACGTCTGACCCGAGCCATCTTGAAAACCAGATTCCAGTTATTCCTCCAAGTAACACACAGGGCTTCCCCTTCCATTATAAGTCTCAGGTGCAGCACCCGAACCGTTTATGGCATAATGAATGTGAAATGGGGCAAAACAGCTCCAAAACACTTGCCAAAACAGCGGCAAAAACATATAAAAAAGGATCTAATTCAAAGACTTTTCTCAGATCTAGTGACTGTAGTTGGACTTTTTTAGCTTTAGTTTTCTCTTTAAGCTTTCTGAGTGTTATTTATTTATTATCTGCTCTAGCTTTTTCAACATTACAGACACTGATATGGTAATAATAATGGTCCAAAATGATTGAACAACATCACATTTTCTTGAGGAAAGACCCCTAAACCCCTCTGCAAAATACATGCACCTAAGTCTTCCACAACCTGAAAACACATACCAGACATATACCAAAAGCACATGCTCTAGGTTATGTTGCGGTGGCCTTAATTTTATATAAAAAAATAAAACATCATTTTTGAGATGGCTTCAACGTGTTGTTGTATTACTTTTGTATGCTCTTTTTGCACTTTATTTTTTTCTCTGTCTGTATTGTTAAAGGGACAATACTGCGTTTTCAACCTTATCTTTTATATATATATATATATATATATATATATATATATATAAAATTTGCTCCACTTCCGTCCACCAGAGGGGAAATACTAATACTAAATATTACAGAGTGCTACTTCAGCTTCGGTACCTGGGGACGCAATGCCGTTCACAAACACGATTGTTCTCTCCTCTTTTATTGCAAAGTAGCCACGTTTCCATCAGCGACGGGATGTTTTGGACGAGATTTTTTTCAGCCGGAGAGAGGCCGAGGCAAGCTGGAGCTGCACCTGCAGCGTGGAGGATGTGGCTGGCGGCGGGGAGACTCCAGGAACATGAGCTGCCCAGAGCAAACACCAACTTCTGGTTCCTTCGCTGAAGTTGCCCCTTCGATGCCAACAGACATGGGGTGATTCTGCTGCAATAAATGTCAGCGTGGGCAGTTTTCACTGGATACTCTCGCCTCGACACCTCTCATGGGGCTGTATGTGCGTTACTGAATGTTCACTTAAGACATAAGGAGCTTTATTGTCATTGCACCACTGTCTACAACAGTATTACATTAACAACATTACGTTGGTACTCCCCAGTGATGCCACGTAACGCGTTACTCTAATCTGAGCACTTTTTTCAGTAACGAGTAATCTAACGCGTTACTATTTCCAAACCAGTAATCAGATTAAAGTTGCTTATCCAAGTCACTGTGCGTTACTATTTTTGTCATTTTCCTTAGTAAAAATATATATTTTTGCTTTCTTCTTACGTCTCGGGGAGTGAAGTCATGTATGCGACAGGTCACGTTTTCAGCACGTGGACAGTTCACGTGTACCACGCAGCGACACAAACGTAAACAACGATGGAGGGAGGAGAGAGATGCGTGCTTTCTAGCTGGAAATACAATCACTATTTAGAGTTTGTGTCAGCTAAAGACGGCAATATTAAGGTTGGTTGTACACTCTGTGCTGGTGGCGACAAAGTGCTTTCTAGCTACAAAAACACTACGTCAAATCTGAAGAAACATTTGGAGTCGCAGCGCTGCAGTCAAACTTACAGAGCAAGTCCCAGCAGGTGGAGCGAAGCAGAGAGGAGGTCCCCCACCACCACCACCCAAACAGCAAAAGCTGGACTTTGGTGCAAAACCAGTAAGTGGGGGAGAGTTGAAGAAGTTGGTCAGGCAGTAGGCCTATGTTGTAGAGGAAATGCTGCCCTTAAACACGGCTGACTCGCTCTCTTTCGTGCCATAATAAACCAGATCCTACTACTGGCAACGCTGAGCTGCCTCACAGTAAACCAGTTGTCATTTTGTAATCTAACTTCGTTACTTTTAAAATCAAGTAATCTGTAAAGTAACTAAGTTACTTTTTCAAAGTAACTGTGGCAACACAGGTACTCCCTGAGTATGGGGAACAGGTGGGCTGGAGACCTTCTTCGTGATCCAAAAGAAAGAGGCAATTTTGGGGAGGTTTTTGTCATTGTGTTTTTGCAACTTTAATGGTCTGCTTCCGCAACACGCGCCGCTTGGTCAGGTGCCTTTGGTGTTTGTTATCGACCCAAAAGTCTCCTTTAGCGTCATATTTAGACGTGCTTGGTCGGGACTATATGCGTCACTTTTTGATGCTCTGGGTCAGGACGTACATTTAACTGACATGCAGCACAAGAACGGGGCAGTTAGGTTTAGGAAAAGATGGTGGTTGGGGTTACAAAATGTACGTTTCAGTGACACGCGGGACAAGAACAGGACATGAACCCCGGTCACCTGGGGGAAAGTCCTCTAATTTGAATTTTTTAATAGTTGTTCTTGTTCTATCCTATTCTATTAATTATTTCTTGTATATTCTGCATGTGTGCTGTGTGTCTTATATTTTTGCTGTTGTAGCACTGAAATTTCCCATTTTGGGATCAATAAAGTCAATCTTATCTAATCTAAACCTGCCTCATTACGAGGATTTTCAGTTGTTCATACTACTCTCTACCGTTGTCTCTCTTAATACTACGTCATCTTACAGCGCCGCGGTGGAGCTGCTGCTCTGCCCGGTGCGTTCCATACAGACCCTAAAGGGGGATTTTTGGGTCGGTATCTGATGCTGAGAGACACTGACCAAGCGTCGGGATTTTACCAGTTGGGAGAGAGAACAGGTTGGCCTCCAAAGACGGAGTGAGAGTGTTTACCGGCCAGCTGCTCAACGAGGAGCTAGGACCAGGGGAGAAATGCAGCGCGTGGAGCCGGCATTTTGTCTCCTCTCACTCACATCTTACTTATTGTTGGAACAGTGGAAAGACATTTTCCGTATCGGCAAGACGTCAGGGTTGTAAATTGGCATCAAAAAAGCATCTGCCCACGTAGTCAAAAATAAACAAATATTACTTTTCCTATATATATTTTTTTTCACCTTGATAGTTTGCACACAGAGATCCTAATGAAGTGTTTTCTATTTTTAAACATCCCACATCTGACCGGGACCAGAAATGAACATGGAATAAAGTGCCCTTTAAACAGTCGTTTGTCTGTGGGGAAATCATGAGGCATCAAACAAGGTATGGTTATGAAAAAAATAAATAAATAAATAAATAAAAGAAGAAGCTGTTTACTTTCCAATCTGGAACATTTTCATACTGTAGGTAAACACTGATAACGTTGATTCTGACCCAACAACCTGCTAGTGAACACACACACACACACACACACACACACACACACACAATCACAAGCTTTGGGGAACTTGTGAGGGATTATCAACATCAAAGTCAATAGAAATGTCAGCTTGACTATCTTTGGAAATGCCAGCAACCCTTTGCATATCCGCACCCCCCCCACACACACACACACACACACACACACACACACACACACCTGCCCCTAGCAGAGGAGGTGATTAAAGCTGCTCTGGCGAGTGTGGCTTTTGATCTCCAAACATACTGGAAAGCCCTTACAGGCAAAGCAGCAGAAACAGATGACATCACAGCCAATCAGGGTCTCCCCCAGCCCCTCGGGGCCCCTCCTCGCAGCACTATCAACCACATTAACAGGATTAAGCAAATACAGCCAGCTCAGGTCAGCACTTGGGCTGAATGTGTTAGTAATATCGGGGCATTTTCAGGTCATCTGAATGAGGTGCATGGACTATTAGGAGGTAACACAGTCAGGGCTGTGAGGAGGGATTCCAGCAACTCAAAAAAAAACAAAGAAACAAACAGAAAACCTGAATATATTTCTGGGAAATAAAAGGAAGTTGGACTACCTGGTAAGTTCTGAAATTATGTGTCTGTTAATGTGTTGATGGAGCAGCTACAATGTTAGCATAGCCCTGATCAATCCGAACATCATTCAGAAAAAAAGCATTTTAAAAATTGTTTGCTTGTTGTCCTGGGGACAGAGCTGACAAAGTATGAATTCAGACCGTTCACAAATCAGCAACATGATGTTGTTATTTTGGCATCATTTTTTATCCTTTTATTGCAATAAATCAAAACCCTTCAGTAAAGCCGGAAGCAGGAGTCATCCAGATGTAACGTTACTTCCTGGAGAAAGCAGTAAAATTAACAGACCAACGTTTCCTGCCACTATCCTCAGGCTGGCCCGGGCCCTTGATCAAGCATTTGTGTTTTTTTTAAACATTACTTTATTAGCCTAATTGGGTGGGGAGAAAGCTATGCCATAAACATGCGCAGCGTCTCTTCCACTCGCACGCATCACACTGGGCCTGCTGTGCTGTATGGTGGAGCTTAAGTTCAACATGGGGCTTGAAGATCTAAAGAAAAAATAAAATTAGAATTAGCCTACCTGTGAGCAAGTTTGGAGGAAAGTCGGAGGTATGGTAATAATGGTATAACCATTTTAAACAAGTCGTGGGCAGTTACAACATACGTTTTGGCTTTGTCGAGTGCATTAAGTGCGGCACGCTGCTCTCCTATGACAGCAAAAAAACGGGGACGATGAACAGACGCATGAAGCAGGCTCGCCATGGCAGAAAAGATGATAGTCATACTTTAGTGTCCTCTTTTGTTACTTCTCCAAGCATACCCCATCTAAACAGATTTCTGTAGTTCAAACAACTCAGAATTGTAGTTGAGAACGTCAGTTATAATGAGCCATGTATTTAAAAAAATGTCGAGTTTAAATCGGGCTCGGGCTCATAATTACAGTTAATGTGTCGGGCCAGGCCAGGCTCAGACATAACGTGCACTGGCTCTGGTAGGGTCGGCTTGATTTTTTTGGGCCCGATCCAAGCTCTAATCCAGACACAACGCCGCTTGGTTTGCCGACATAGTTAGTACTTCCACAACAGGTACGAAGCCGCAAAAGTGGTTATATTGATGACCGAAAGAAATGTAGTTGGAGCCTACACGAGTAATGCAATTAAACTCCCGTGATTAACGCAACCCAAATATTCCCCCCAACCTTTCTTGTAGTACCTCAGATCAAATGCTCTCTCTTGGATCATAACAGCATTCTATATTTAAAACTCACAAATAAATATATTCACTTATTGACCCCTTGACCTCTTCTCTAAATCCTCTCAATCAGATTTCACTTTGAAATGTCACATCTATAATGGGCGCTTTAAATTCAATTTAATTTTACTAAACACATTCTCAGTCTCCGGAGGATGAACCCTTTCCATTTTGGATGCTCCATGGGCCTAAAGCCCCACACTCACGACAAAGTGCCAACACAATACGGGTCAAAATGAAATGAACAATGAAAAACTCTTCTCTATTAGCCTATGAGTACAAATGACAAACTAAACTAAACTGCTTCTCTGTCGGATTCATCTCCCTACCTTTTATTGGGCTGGCTCAGGTTGCTTGGACCAGCTCTTAGTTATGCTGCTATAGTTTTAGACTGCAGGGTGCTCATTCCCCAGAGTCCTTGTGCTTTCTCGTTTCGCAGATTTCCTCGGATTGTGGTGACACCTGGATCGTGGTTGCAGCTGCTGCTGTGGTCCTGCTCAACACCCTGCTACGCCCTGCACTGCTACTACTATTATTTCTAGTGGAAAAATCTGTTACTATAAACCCCCAATGGGGGTGGGATTGTTGGATCTTTGTAAAGTATAGTGTAGTAGTGTAGAATAATTACATCTGGGGTTCTAACAGATCAGTTTTAGTGATCACCACATGATTTATTGTATTTGGAAACTTATGAAGCCACGTCTCCCTCCTAAATTTATCAAGATAAGGCAAACCAAATTCTTCAATAGTGACCAATTTATTGATGATTTGCTACAAATTAATTGGTACAGGCTCAATCTAATTCCATTTATTGATGATGCATGGAATTTTCTATATACTGAGCTTCAGAATGTTATAAACAAGCATGCTCCTTGGACCACAGTTAAAGTTAAAGGTAGTCACTTCCCGTGGGTCTGTGTTGTGTTTGAGGTCCAATAGGAAAAGCTCATAAAGCTTTCAAAGGTCCAATAACACAGCCTGAAATAGATCCATCAGACCTCATCGTCTGCTCCCCATTTACTCCACACTGAGGAGGTAGCCTTATTAATCTCTTTAAACAGAGGGATAGGGCTTGGTACAAATTTCGACGTACAAAATACACTGCTGATTGGGAAGAATACAAACGATTAAGGAACATTTGTACTATGCAAACGAGAAACTCCACATCAAATTATTTCAGAAATTGTCTAACGAATGATTTTAAAAACCCACGACGATTCTGGAAACAGGTTAATAATGTACTTGGGAGATCGGGGCGGACTACAACTAATTTGAACCTGAATAATGAAAGTATAGAGGATCCAGCTACCATTGCTAATGCTTTTAGTTTGCATTTTTCCCTACCACCACAAGTACAGACTTCTACTTTTCAACCTGATCTGGTCCCTTGTTTCCAGCCAGGCAGTTCTTTTTTATTTACAGAGGTAAGCCCAGCTGATGTACAAAGGGCTATAAGTGAACTGTCCTCTATCAGTGGTGCTGGTCCAGATGGCATCGAGAATAAGTTTATTAAAATTGGTTCTCATTTACTAGCAGTGCCATTGGCCTCACTTTTCAACTTGTCGTTCTCTTCTTGTAAATTTCCTTTAGCCTGGAAATGTGCCAAAGTTATCCCACTTCACATGGGTGGTGATCATGAAAATATTAAAAACTACAGACCCATCTCAATCATTAATAGTGTTGTAAAAGTTTTTGAGAAAATTATTTTTTCCAATTATTAAATTATTTATCTGACAATAACCTATTATCTTTAATGCCAATCTGGATTCAGAAAACATTTTGCTACTACTACAGCACTTCTAAAATTTACCAATAATGTGTTTTCCAGTTTTGATAATCCTATGTGTACAGGTGCATTATTTTTAAATCTTACTAAAGCATTTGACTTAGTTGATCATTATCTACTCTTAGACAAACTGTACTCTGTTGTTTTGTCTACTTCTTCTTTGCTTTGGTTCAATTCTTATTTACACAATCATCGTCAGTGTGTGTCCTTTAGGGGCAGCATCTCTAATTTCACTGGCATTGACAGAGGAATTCCTCAAGGTTCCTCTCTCGGGCCTTTACGTTTTTCGATATTTATCAATGATCTTCCGCGTAGCCGCACTGAATGCAATATCCAAGTTTATGCTGATGACACAGACATTTATTGTTCCAAACCTAATATTTATGACATCAGCACTACATTACAAAATGGTTTTGATTCTGTCCAGCAGTGGCTATTGTCCAACAAGATTCTACTTAATAACTTTACCTTACATTTACATTTATGTGTGCATACGTGTTTACTGGTGTCTAGATGTGTGTTTCGGTACATACATATTTCATGTGTTTACTTTGTTGAGGGATGAGTGAGCAACCTTTGGAGAGTCTTGTATGAGTGAATGTCTTGTTTGTATGAGTTATATATTATATGTTTCTGCACTTACCATTATTGTAAAGTAAGTTGTTTTTTTATTGTTGTTTTGTTTTGTTTTTCTTTCTGTTTGACTGCCGCTGTAAGGTCAATGTCAATTTCTGTACCTGGACTCGAGGACCCCCTCGAAAACGAGATGGTTCATCTCAAGGGGTTATTCCTCTTCAATAAATGTCAATATGTATCATTGTAAATTATATTGTAGTCTACACCTACTTTATTTGTAAGGTGTCCTGACATAACTTCAGTTATTATTTGACACTATTACTAAAATTGAATGGAATTGAAGTGTTACGAGTTCAGTTGTGATCACTGATGACCTTTGACCTTTTTTGCCTGACCTCATTAAAATATTCCTGTGAGTCTGTGTTGTGTTTGAGGTCCGATCATAAAGCTCATAAAGCTTTCAAAGGACAATAACACAGGCTGAAATGGATCCATCAGACCTCATCGTCTGCTCCCCGTTTACTCCACACTGAGGAGGAAGCTTTGTTGACCTCTCACCCCCCCCCCCCCCCCACTCACCCATCTCCATCCAGACAGTGGTAACAGGAGACTGCAGAGCATCTCAGTGTGTCCGGGACGCCTTGCCCCCGGCTCTCCCACGTCCCCCTGCAGCTGCACCTCCCCGAGCCAAAGAGGAAACAACCAGAATGGACAACTTTGTTTTAAACCCCCCCAACCCCCTCTATCTCCATCCATACGCCTCAGGTATCACAACACATGGAGCTCCTTTAAGGAAATTTGAACTGTTCGTCTTAATTAAAAAACTGAAATGGTAACACCAAACACAATTTACAAAATGAGCTGATAAGCTGTCTGTCCTGATCAAAAGAAAGATTGTAGTTCATCTAATTTTTTTAAATAGTAAACCTAAATTGTAACAAGGTGTCATTTTTATACATTTAGTACAACCTTTTGTTACTACCTTTTTTCATTGCTTATAATTTATAGATATATATATATATATATTAGTGCTGTCAAACGATTAAAATATTTAAATTGCGATTAATCGCATTAATGTCATAGTTAACTCGCAATTAATCACACATTTTTATCTATTTTAAATGTCCCTTGATTTCTTTTTGTCCCATTATTTTTTCTCATTTTAATGCTCTTATCAACATGCTATGATACTTTTAAAACGGTGCCTGAACCGAAAGATATATATATATATATATATATATATATATATTCAAAAAAGGAGCAGCTACAGTCCAGTGTTGGAGTCCTCTCCAGTGAAATACAGACACACTTTACACCATTTAGCTGTAAACATTTTAACTGTGTTTAATCCAGCTGTTAGCTAACGGTAGGCTAACGTTACCTGCTGCTAAGTGTAGTGTTGACTGGCCTCCTGTGCGGCAATGTTTAAGTTCCCTCTAACGCCTGTTTTTGGAGCATCAGAAAGAATCGCAGGCATGTAAGTGGCACCTAAATAAGGCACCGAAATCCACGTTGCTATTTGGTCTGGTAGATAACTGTCGTTAAGGCACCGGTGCCGTGTTAGCACCGGGTCTTGGACCCCATTCAAAAAGGCGATTTTCGTCAAAAAGTGACTAATTTGCAGTTATGTGCTACTCTTTGGCCGGCTTGCAAGCAAGTGCAAAAAAGTGTGTGCAGCATGCATGTTGTTTAGTTTCCGGTCTAGCTAGATCCAGTGTGTTGTTGTAGTTTTTCTAACGTTACTAGTTGTTGCAACAGCATGTGAAAAAACTACTAAAGTTTGCCAGGCCAAAAAGAACGTTAATCTCGCGATAAAAAAATTGACGCTGTTAAAATGGGTTTGCGTTAACGCCGTTAATAACGCGTTTAACTGACAGCATTAATATATATATATATATATATATATATATATATATATATATATATATACACACACACACTTTTTCTATTTTTATATACATATATATTACATTTACATTACATTTTATTTATACTAGGTGAATTTTCAACTAGTAACATTCCTACAAAAACACAAATTGATTAAATTATAGTTATAGTTATTTTGTTATTTTAACTGTCAAAATATTCATTCACAAACTATAAACAGTAAATAAAATATTAATTATTGTTGTTGTGTACTGGGGCGTAGGGGTGTAGGGGCGGGTTGGTGTGGTTAAGGGAATGATATCATGTGATTTGGGCTGTGCCACGTTTATGTTGAATTATTCCATCTTTTTCTTTTTGTGTGTAAAAAAGAGCTGCACTGACATTTAGAGTTTAAACACTTTCATAATTATTTCCATATACAATGGTAAATGGGCTGCATTTATATTGCACTTACCTAGTCTTATGCTGCGTTCCATTTACATCGGAAGTCGGAGCTCAGAACTGGGAATGACCAGTAACAAGTTAGTCATTGTTAGCATTACTAGTTGATAACAACGGATTATGCAGTGTTTTGCGCTTAAATCACTACATATACAGTATGTGAAAGGGGTAGTGAGGAATGTGCGGATAAATATCACCTCACTCTAGATAGATGGGTTGAAGTCATTTGTGGCTTTGTTTTGGTTTTACATCCCACAACTTTCCTGTTTGGTTCACTCTCACAGTTCTCATCAGTTTTATTTTTCCAGCAGCAGCAGCAGCTGATTTCAGTGGGACAGCTCGCATAAAGCCACTGTAGTCTACCTGCTCAACAGAAAACAGCAGATGGACACAGTTAGAGATAAGCTGGTGAACACAGCGGAGCATTTAGCAGATATTTTTTTCTCGGGAGTCGGTGCAGACCAAAGTAGAGCTAAAGGAAAGTGAATATTGGATTCCTGTTGGATGCCGACTACTAATAAATGCTAACGCTGTCTGCTGGATGTGTACATACGGAACTGTTTGTTAACACAAGCCATGCAAATTAAGTTATATCAAATAAAAAATGCCTTATGGAAATGAATACCGACACAAAGATCTCAACGGATTTTCTCTTAATCCTTTAAACAGCTTATGCGATAAGTGCTGGTGGAAATGGTATTTGCCGAACAAATAATGAATTGCGATTACATTTTATGTCATTTTATGGTTGTAACCCGCTATAAAACGAAAGAGAAGAAGTTTTATATCATTTCCGCCACTTTTTTCTGCTTTCTTTGCAGACATGGTGGATGTCAACAAAGACAGACATAAGTGGACGAACGAGGAGATAAGAGACTTTTTCAATTTACACACTTTCACCGGCTTTATTCGCATGAATGTTTTTAGCGAACTTCAGATAATTATATTGAGGAAAGTGGATGGAAACATAGCTACACACTAACAAAATGTATTACCAATCATTTCCTAGTACTGACCAACATACAGTATTTTAACTGAATTTAATTTGCGGTTTCCAGACACAAACCAGAGTTGGAAATGTGTGGCTGCTGGGAGTGTTTTTGGAGAACATAATTGAATCCAGGAAGCTGGGAAACCCAAATCCTGCCAGTGTGGTTTACAGTTCAAGCAGCTTTGCCATGACACTGCATGCAGCAGTAGCCCTGCTCCTTGCTTAATTAAAATGGACTATGAGAAATAGCTTTACAGCAGTGGTCGGGGCGGGTTCAAATACAGTCTGAATCATTAAAATCTCAGCTTCAGCATTTGTTTGCTATAAGGGCAGAGCAGGGAGTCCATGTCCAGTAACCCTTTAAGGCTTTAGACAGGAGAAAGACACCAGAGAAATGGATTTAATGTACATGTTTTTTTCTGTATTTTGCTACATGAAAAACACAAACAAATTTTCTAGCGTGTCTACATTCACTCAGTAACTGATACAATTCCAATCACACTGTCACAGGCTGTGTAGATGAACACTACATTGTAGAATGAAAGAAAAATGAGGCAAGCCTAATGTTTATGTGAAACAGGATTAAAAGCCAATGTAGGTTTGATGGCGGTTCGGGAAGGATCAGTGGGTCACTAAAAATGAACCTGAATCTTTATTATATGTATGAAAACCATGTATCTCCAAAATCTTTTATGAGCAAAGAAAATGGTGCGTTAATATTCTCAATCTAAAACACAGGGCTTTCAAGTGGGAGAGTGGAGTTTGTGTCCCAGAAGAAGATGATTCTGCACAAAGAAATGTTGCCATTTCTAAAGTAAATGAGTAAATAGTAGTCAAGTGAAAAATACTCCAAATTGTTGTGCATACGTTTTTGTACTATATCAGACGAACCTGTTCATGAGAATGGGTTGGTTAATGCGAGGTGTACATGCATGCAGAATCCATTGTGATCAGAAGACCACATTTGGAGGTGGAGCGAGTTGGAAGGTCACCTGACTTCACCTCATACTGCTAGTTTGAGATGGTTTAGAACCGAGATGCACCAAGTCTGAGTAGTTTCCTGTATCTGTCACGGCCACGCCAATTTAGGAGACTAGCGGCAGGTCCTTAGTGTATTAATTCCAATGGGAGAAGTGAACGTGAACACAGATTATGAGAGATCCTTTTCCCCTATAGTCCCCAAAGTAAATATTGGAGCCATTCTTCACAAGCCACATATCTCCAGAACAGACCTGTTTCTGTCTCGGGACCAAACTCTCGCGAGATCTGGCAACACAGAAAAGCTAACGTCAGCTAATGTTCAACAAGGCCCTAACAAAACTAATCTCCGTGATGCTAAATATATGTCTTTTAGCTTTGTAAATATCTAATTTTAGCAAAAGAAACTATTAAGAAATGATACAAATATAACATTTCATCCATCCACAAGACGTTCACTACACTTTCAAACGAGGTCACGCCCATTTAGGAGACAGGAAGTGTGTACTGTTTCATACCATTGATGCTGCTTGAAATGCCCTCTCTTTGGCATGGAGGATCTTTGGCTTAAGCAAAAGGCTCCAAGTAGAAGCATCAGTTTGCAAGTCCACCCTTGCAAGAGATGACATTACAAATGAATACATTGCCCTGGGAACTGCCATGTTTGGTCGCCCTACATGACTTATTAGCATATTGAGATCCCATCACAATGTGGGCAGAATGAAGATGAAGAAAATACTTTTTTATGTGAATCCAAAGCCCTGTGGATCGGATGTTATGGTCCGGATAACAGATTCATAGACAGATTACATGCTATGGGCCATAAATCCTATTTATTTCAAAATCACCAAATCTACAGATAGATACATGGATACAAAGATAGATCATGTATGTATGGTTTTCTGTATACAGCAACAAACTGAAAATATTGTGGAATTCCAGCTGGAGATCTTCCTCAATGAGTAAAACTCTGGTCTAGGGAGAATTTTGCCTGCTAGTTGTGTCAGAGGAAAATGGAATCTAAATTATCAGATATATGGTGTTATGTGAAAACGCAAAAACAATCCAAAATGCCACCTACCATGAACATTATGCAAACGTGGTCCGCTGCAACTGAAACAGTGAGCAGGCTGGAAGAAACCCCCCCTAGAAAAGACCCCTAGGGCTTGGCCACAACACTAGAAAATGTTCTGCTGACCCGGTGGGTGTTTCCAAAGTAACCAATGAGCATTTTTTGCGGTATTAATGGCGTGCAGGTCGTCTATCCATGAATCAGGAAAAAGACCACAGCTACAGTTTAGAGCTATGTCTGGAAAGAGCTGGAAAGATACCCTGACCCTCAGGGCAGAAATATATCAAATGAACAGGCTCATTTTACAACTGGATAATGAGAGGAAATAGTGCTAGCACAGTTTGATTCAGACTTCCTTCTCTTTATAAATGGTATAATCTAGATATACGGGTAATTGGCTGGTTGAGTGAGTGCAGAGATTTGGCCTGAGCTTATTGTGCCGGTGGAGCAGGTCTCCGGTTTCAGCAGGAGACGGATGAATGAGTTTCTTGTCATTGTGAGTGTGGAGAGCCTCGGGGCCTGTGCTCCAAACAAACACAACGCTCATCCATTCATGATGAGTCCAACAACACCAAAGACTGCATAGGACACCAAATACACACAGGATGCTCATATACCAATACAAGGGAACAAAAACTAAATATCATGACAATCATCCTCAACTATTTTACCCCCATATTTCCAAATAAAGTTTCTTTAAATTTAGAAAAATTACATCTTCTAATTTAATAATGTGAAACCCTATATGGAATTGTTCCAACACTTGATTGAAGCTACTGTATTACTAAATTAAATTAAATTTGATAAAAAAAGAAAAAAGTTCATCTGTCTCTCAAGGGTCAATTTAAGGCAAGCGAGTTTGGAAAGACACAAACATTTCAGTCACTGGTAGCTGGAGAATTATGGGGACAGATAGTGTCGGATACAGCCTGGAATTTAACTGTGTGTTTCCCCTCAATACTTGAATTACTCAAATATACTGTATATAAAGACTATGCATGTGATGTCAAGACAGGTCAGTCAGTCAGTTAAGCAGTTCTGTTAATTGTGCAGGTCAATTCATGGTCAGATTTCAGAACAGAAATTCAAGTCTTCTTCTCACGCAATAATTGATATAACTATCAATCACTGAGAAAGGTTTCATTTCACATCTGCCAACAGTCAACAAAGTTAAGCTAAAGAAAAGATTGGTCAGGCTTCAAAAAAAAAAAAAAAAAACAACTAAGAATCCCACTCACAAAGACCAGGATAGGGATCGAACGACACTGGTTTTTCGATACTGTTACCAATTACTAGTAGTTAATGAAACCAATATTTGAAACCGATATGCATTTACAGTGAAAATGAAAATCTTTAAGTCAAAATTAAGATTTTGGAATGTTGCAAACTCCAACACAAAACTTTGTTTGGATGCTATAAGCAATTATTTAACAAATTAGGAACGTTCAACATAATCCCCAGTGAAAGAGAGTCAGGTAGTGTTGTGGGCGGGACATTAAGTCAGACTCAGTGGTGAGGGACACCGAAGGAGAGGGACAGACGCAGAGCTGTAGCCAAGCCAAAGTAGACCACTTTTTAATGAATTAATCTTATTGGTTATAAGGCAAATAAAACGCTGATACAGATAATCTGCAAACTGCCAAAAAAACGTCCCGATAATCAGCCAGGGCCAATAATCGGTCTATCCCTAGACCAGTATCTGAATATTAACTCCAACCACCACTAACAACAGTAAAGATCAGTGAGGATGACCCTCATACACAGAGGAGGAGGATAGTGAAAGGGAGGTGCAGCAGGCAAACAAGACCAGTACAGACCAGGCGGCAGCTTTTGGGTCTAAAAAGTGAAGCCAAAGCTGTTTCAAATATATTTATTGTGAAACATTTCATTCAACAAAAGGAGTCTGCATGGCATTTACATGTTTCCTTAAGAATAATCAAAACAACAAAAAACAGTAACAGACATCATACAAATAGTAACAGAAACGGTGACAGATGTAATACAAATTGAAAATATATACAAATAAAAACCCGACAGTTTACCAGCCCCTCCCTTTAACCCCTCTAAGGATCCCTTTCTTCAGTTACCCACCCGTCCTACCCCAGGAGTGTATTCTTACTCATGTCTTAAAGGCCTTCTCTGCCAAGGTAAGAGTCCAAGGGAAGCCACACTTTCTCAAAATCCCTAAGCTTGTCCTTCAGGATGAATCTAATTCTCTCCAAGTGCAGAGTATCGGTCAGTTCTGTCAGCCAGTGCTTGAGGAGGGCACGTCTTTCTTTTTCCAAAAAAGTAAGATACGTTTTTTCGCGATTATAGCACCATATGCCAGAAGACGCTGTTGTGCTACTCTTAACTTCCTTAACTCCTCAGATATACCCAGAACTAGTAAAAGTATCAGGCTCTATCTGGACCTCCAAGATCATAGAGAGAAAATGAAATATGTCGCACCAGAATTCAGAATTTGGGACATAAAGCGTAGCTATGAAGTAAGGTAGCATCCGTGCATTCACATTTCTCACAGAGGGGTGACACTTTTGGAAATATTTTATGCAATTTTGTTTTAGAATAGTGAAGTCTGTGAAGAATTTTAAACTGTATTAAGCAATGTCGAGCATTAATGGAAAGGTCATGGATAAGTGAAGCCAAAGCTGAAGCTCCTTAAAGCTGCATTGTCTCTAACTTCCAGCAGGGGGAGACTCCACTGGCTCCAAAAAGAAGTCCGTTTCTATAGAAGTCTATGAGAAAATGAGCCTACTTCTCTCTTGATTTATTACCTCAGTAAACATTTTCATAATTGGTTTATGGCCACAATCTCTAGTTTCAAGTCTTCTTCAATACAGAATGATCTTCATTTAGTAAATGATGGTCCCATTTATTTTAAAATAGAGGATAAAGCAGGGGATGCTTTAGGACCTGTCAATCAGGACAATGCTAACACTGGGGACATTAAAATAGACCTCAACTTGTTTTTGGGTGTCGCACATGGTTTAATCTTAAACTTTGACCTCTCACTCAATCAATCAATCAATCAATCAATCTTTATAAACCTGTGTGACAAGTGTGTGTTTTCACTTCATCAAAGTTATATGGAACACTTTAGTCACCTAAAAATGTCTTGTTCAGCGTTCTGCCAACCAAGCTAACTAGCTAGCATTAGCTGGATGCCGACTTTCGACGTGATTATGACGTGACCCAAATTCTATAGTAAGATCATATGATCCCAACCAAACCATCTCCATGAAGACTGAGCAACTGCGTCTGATGAGGAAGGCCATAAGGGTGCGGTTATAAGCTTCATGAACAAGTAAGTTGGACCTTGTGACGAGAGCTTTGGAGCAATTTTTTTTAGGTTGGAGGTCTGGATCACCAACCAGGCAGAGTGGTCAACTGCCCTCAGGCTGTCTGTGTAGCAATTACTTTGTGGTAATATAAATTTGTTTGGTAACGCACAAATGATAAAAACGGAAATAGTAAAGGCCTTCAGGTGGCTCCAGCATTTGGACCCAGTCTTGAGGCCCTAACAGAAGGGCCATATTTTAAAATCTAGTTGTAAAACCTTTAATATTTCAGGTGATGTTATGCTTACATGGTGTATAAAGCAAATGATAACAAACTGACATACAGCCAACATGGGGCAGGGGACTATAAAACTAAAGGTTGGTTTCTGAGGCTCTGAGCAATATGTGGGGGGCTCAAAATTCTGGTCTTATACCTGGATTTCAGCTAGCCAGTGAAACCATTTCCTACTTTGTTTTTGGCTTATTCACTCTACTTCTTAGTTTATTTAGGAAATGCCTTTGTGCACCCGCAGAATAACAGAATGACTGCATATGAACATAGTATACAGACAAAGGGTAAGTGAAGCCTTAAATATTTGGACTGCAAGAAGAAGATGTACCATGAAAAGAACTATGTAGGTACAATGGTAATAAAATGTGGAGCTCCTTGGCCGTCCCGCAGGGCTGCAGGTCTGATGTTAAGCCAGCCTGGCTCAATCTGTGTTTTCTCTCTTCCTCTCCGTGGGCTGCGGCAGGGTTTCTCCTCACCAGAGGTAATGATGGCCTCATTTTTGGCCGAGATTTGGAAAGAACAGGAAATTCTATGGCTGTCCTTTGAGAGGTGGTTATATTACTGGGACGCCACTAATAAAGGCTGGTGCCTGCCTGGGATTCCACGTCTTGCTCTCTCTGCCTCTCTTCTCTCTCTTTTCCCTCTGAAGCCTCTCTTTCCAACTCTTCCCCCTTTTATTCCTCTCGCAGAGAACGGCTGCAGTATTTGGGACTCATCAGAAAGCACATCCATCTCCGATAGAGAAGACACAACAAAATAAATAGGTCTCTGTCTGTTTGCCTGAAAGTCACCGACTGCTACTTACGGCTATGATTCCACCCCCCTTGACAGCTGTTCTGTATAAATCACAACACTCACGCTGCAGATTGTTCACTTCCCAAGCCAGTGATGAAGCTGCCAGCCACACTCTGGCACAGTTTCCTGCCCAGGCCTCACACGGTGTTAATACCCACACAATTCATCTCCCTCCTTCCAACTTCTTCCGGCTCAGCCAAAAATGATATCCGAGAGATAAAGCTTTTTAATGGAGGCACGCTCTGCCCTCGTTTCATCTCAAGCTGGCGCACAAGGTGGTGTTGAATCTCTGTAGCGTCGCCAATGAACTATCAATGTCTGTACCACTATCGATATGTATTAGAGAACTGACTGCAAGTAAACAATCTCTGAATAGTGCTATAAAGAAGGCTCCCCCCCCCCCGGAGCTTTCTACTGAATACATATATCAGTCCCTCCAGAAAAAAGCGATTATGCGATCGCATAATTCAATGCATAAATCAGCCAAAGTCCGCATATTTATGCGGGGGCCGCATTTTTTCAAATATGTCGCACTTTGGCCGCATAAATTGCCGATTTCCGCGCAAAATATGCATGATTTCATAAAACCCGCATTTTCGTTGCAAAAAAGTTGAAAAATGTTGTGTTTTCTTCA